>NW_027423131.1:0-112541 GCF_048934315.1 Petromyzon marinus
GGAACCGCCCCGGACCGCCCGGACCGCCCCGGGAACCGGCCCGGACCGCCCCGGACCGCCCCGGACCGCCCCGGGACCCCCCCGCCGCCCCGGACCGCCCCGGGAACCGCCCCGGACCGCCCCGGACCGCCCGGACCGTCCCGGACCGCCCGGAACGCCCGGACCACCCGGGAACTGCCCCGGACCGCCCGGCCCGGACCGCCCCGGACCGCCCCGGACCGCCCCGGGAACCGCCCCGGACCGCCCCGGACCGCCCCGGACCGCCCGGGAACCGCCCCGGACCGCCCCGGACCGCCCCGGACCCCCCGGGACCGCCCCGGTCCGCCCCGGACCGCCCCGGACCGCCCCGGACCGCCCGGGAACCCCGCCCCGGACCGCCCCGGACCGCCCCGGACCGCCCCGGGAACCGCCCGGACCGCCCCGGACCGCCCCGGGACCGCCCCGGACCGCCCGGGAACCGCCCCGGACCGCCCGGGACCACCCCGGACCGCCCGGACCGCCCCGGACCGCCCGGGAACCGCCCCGGAATGCCCCGGACCGCCCCGGACCGCCCCGGACCGCCCGGGAACCGCCCGGACCGCCCGGAACCGCCCCGGACCGCCCGGGAACCGCCCCGGACCGCCCGGACCGCCCGGACCGCCCGGGAACCGCCCCCGGACCGCCCCGGACCGCCCGGGAACCGCCCCGGACCGCCCCGGACCGCCCCGGACCGCCCCGGACCGCCCGGACCGCCCGGACCGCCCCGGAGGACCGCCCGGGAAGCGCCCGGACCGCCCCGGACCGCCCCGGACCCGCCCCGGACCGCCCGGGAACCGCCCCCGGACCGCCCGGTCCCCCGGACCGCTCCAGACCGCCCCGGACCGCCCGGACCACCCGGGAACTGCCCCGGACCGCCCCGGACCGCCCCGGACCGCCCCGGACCGCCCGGGAACCGCCCCGGACCGCCCCGGACCGCCCCGGACCGCCCCGGACCGCCCGGGAACCGCCCCGGACCGCCCCGGACCGCCCCGGACCGCCCCGGACCGCCCCGGACCGCCCCGGTCCGCCCCGGGACCGCCCCGGACCGCCCCGGACCGCCCGGGAACCGCCCCGGACCGCCCCGGACCGCCCCGGACCGCCCCGGACCGCCCCGGGAACCGCCCCGGACCGCCCGGGAACCGCCCCGGACCGCCCCGGACCGCCCCGGGACCGCCCGGACCGCCCGGGAACCGCCCCGGACCGCCCCGGACCGCCCCGGACCGCCCCGGACCGCCCGGGAACCGCCCCGGACCGCCCGGGAACCGCCCCGGACCGCCCCGGACCGCCCCGGACCGCCCCGGACCGCCCGGGAACCGCCCCGGATTGCCCCGGACCGCCCTGGACCGCCCCGACCGCCCCGGACCGCCCGGGAACCGCCCCGGACCGCCCGAACTGCCCGGACCGCCCCGGACCGCCCCGGACCGCCACGGACCACCCGGGAACCGCCCCGGACCGCCCGGACCGCCCCGGACCGCCCCGGACCGCCCGGGAACCGCCCCGGACCGCCCCGGACCGCCCCGGACCACCCGGGAACCGCCCCGGACCGCCCCGGACCGCCCCGGACCGCCCCGGACCGCCCCGGACCGCCCGGGAACCGCCCCGGACCGCCCCGGACCGCCCCGCACCGCCCCGGACCGTCCCGGACCGCCCGGGAACCGTCCCGGACTGCCCCAGACCGCCACGGACCGCCCCGGACCGTCCGGACCGCCCGGGAACCGCCCCGGACCGCCCTGGACCGCGCCGGAGCGTCCCGGACCGCCCCGGTCCGCCCCGGACCGCCCCGGACCGCCCGGACCCCCCGGGAACCGCCCCGGACCGCCCCGGACCGCGCCGGACCGCCCCGGACCGCCCCGGACCGCCCGGACCGCCCGGGAACCGCCCCGGACCGCCCCGGACCGCCCCGGACCGCCCCGGACCGCCCCGGACCGCCACGAACCGCCCGGGAACCGCCCCGGACCGCCCGGACCGCCCCGGACCGCCCCGGACCGCCCCGGCCCGCCCGGGAACCGCCCGGAACGCCCCGGACCGCCCCGGACCGCCCCGGACCGCCCGGGATCCGCCCCGGACCTCCCCGGAACCGCCCCGGACCGCCCCGGACCGCCCCGGACCGCCCGGGAACCGCCCCGGACCGCCCCGGACCGCCCCGGACCGCCCCGGACCGCCCGGGCACCGCCCCGGACCGCCAGGGAACCGCCCTGGACCGCCCCGGACCGCCCCGGACCGCCCCGGACCACCCGGGAACTGCCCCGGACCGCCCTGGACCGCGCCGGAGCGTCCCGGACCGCCCCGGTCCGCCCCGGACCGCCCCGGACCGCCCCGGACCCCCCGGGAACCGCCCCGGACCGCCCCGGACCACGCCGGACCGCCCCGGACCGCCCCGGACCGCCCCGGACCGCCCGGGAACCGCCCCGGACCGCCCCGGACCGCCCCGGACCGCCCATGACCGCCCGGGAACCGCCCCGGACCGCCCCGGACCGCCCCGGACCGCCACGAACCGCCCGGGAACCGCCCCGGACCGCCCCGGACCGCCCCGGACCGCCCCGGACCGCCCCGGCCCGCCCGGGAACCGCCCCGGAACGCCCGGACCGCCCGGACCGCCCCGGACCGCCCCGGACCGCCCGGGAACCGCCCCGGACCTCCCCGGACCGCCCCGGACCGCCCGGACCGCCGCGGACCGCCCGGGAACCGCCCCGGACCGCCCCGGACCGCCCCGGACCGCCCCGGACCGCCCGGGCACCGCCCCGGACCGTCCCGGACCGCCCCGGTCCGCCCCGGACCGCCCCGGACCGCCCCGGACCGCCCCGGACCGCCCGGGAACCGCCCCTGGACCGCCCGGGAACCGCCCCGGACCGCCCCGGACCGCCCCGGACCGCCCGGGAACCGACCCGGAACGCCCAGGACCGCCCCGGACCGCCCCGGACCGCCCGGGAACCGCCCCGGACCGCCCCGGACCGCCCCGGACCGCCCCGGACCGCCCGGGAACCGCCCCGGACCGCCCCGGACCGCCCCGGACCGCCCGGGAACCGCCCCGGACCGCCCCGGACCGCCCGGGAACCGCCCCGGACCGCCCCGGACCGCCCCGGACCGCCCGGACCCGGGAACCGCCCCGGACCGCCCCGGACCGCCCGGGAACCGGCCCGGACCGCCCCGGACCGCCCCGGACCGCCCCGGACCGCCCGGGAACCGCCCCGGACCGCCCCGGACCGCCCCGGACCGCTCCGGACCGCCCCGGAACGCCCCGGACCACCCGGGAACTGCCCGGACCGCCCCGGACCGCCCCGGACCGCCCCGGACCGCCCGGGAACCGCCCCGGACCGCCCCGGACCGCCCCGGACCGCCCGGGAACCGCCCCGGACCGCCCCGGACCGCCCCCGGACCGCCCCGGACCGCCCCGGTCCGCCCCGGACCGCCCCGGACCGCCCCGGACCGCCCGGAACCGCCCCGGACCGCCCCGGACCGCCCCGGACCGCCCCGGACCGCCCGGGAACCGCCCCGGACCGCCCCGGACCGCCCCGGACCGCCCCGGACCGCCCGGGAACCGCCCCGGACCGCCCGGGAACCACCCCGGACCGCCCCGGACCGCCCCGGACCGCCCGGGAACCGCCCCGGAATGCCCCGGACCGCCCCGGACCGCCCGGACCGCCCGGGAACCGCCCCGGACCGCCCCGACCGCCCCGGACCGCCCGGGGAACCGCCCCGGACCGCCCCGGACCGCCCCGGACCGCCCGGACCGCCCGGACCGCCCGGACCGCCCCGGACCGCCCGGGAACCGCCCCGGACCGCCCCGGACCGCCCCGGACCGCCCCGGACCGCCCGGGAACCGCCCCGGACCGCCCCGGACCGCCCGGGAAGCGCCCCGGACCGCCCCGGACCGCCCCGGACCGCCCCGGACCGCCCGGGAACCGCCCCGGACCGCCCCGGTCCGCCCCGGACCGCTCCAGACCGCCCCCGGACCGCCCCGGACCACCCGGGAACTGCCCCGGACCGCCCCGGACCGCCCCGGACCGCCCCGGACCGCCCGGGAACCCCCCCGGACCGCCCCGGACCGCCCGGACCGCCCCGGACCGCCCGGGAACCGCCCCGGACCGCCCCGGACCGCCCCGGACCGCCCCGGACCGCCCCGGACCGCCCCGGACCGCCCCGGTCCGCCCCGGACCGCCCCGGACCGCCCCGGACCGCCCGGGAACCGCCCCGGACCGCCCCGGACCGCCCCGGACCGCCGGAACGCCGGACCGCCCGGGAACCGCCCCGGACCGCCCGGGAACCGCCCCGGACCGCCCCGGACCGCCCGGGAACCGCCCCGGACCGCCCCGGACCGCCCCGGACCGCCCCGGACCGCCCGGGAACCGCCCCGGACCGCCCGGGAACCGCCCCGGACCGCCCCGGACCGCCCCGGACCGCCCCGGACCGCCCGGGAACCGCCCCGGATTGCCCCGGACCGCCCTGGACCGCCCCAGACCGCCCCGGACCGCCCGGGAACCGCCCCGGACCGCCCCGAACTGCCCCGGACCGCCCCGGACCGCCCCGGACCGCCACGGACCACCCGGGAACCGCCCCGGACCGCCCGGACCGCCCCGGACCGCCCCGGACCGCCCGGGAACCGCCCCCGGACCGCCCGGACCGCCCCGGACCACCCGGGAACCGCCCCGGACCGCCCCGGACCGCCCCGGACCGCCCCGGACCGCCCCGGACCGCCCGGACCGCCCGGGAACCGCCCCGGACCGCCCCGGACCGCCCCGCACCGCCCCGGACCGTCCCGGACCGCCCGGGAACCGTCCCGGACTGCCCAGACCGCCACGGACCGCCCCGGACCGTCCGGACCGCCCGGAACCGCCCCGGACCGCCCTGGACCGCGCCGGAGCGTCCCGGACCGCCCCGGTCCGCCCGGACCGCCCCGGACCGCCCCGGACCCCCCGGGAACCGCCCCGGACCGCCCCGGACCGCGCCGGACCGCCCCGGACCGCCCCGGACCGCCCCGGACCGCCCGGGAACCGCCCCGGACCGCCCCGGACCGCCCCGGACCGCCCCGGACCGCCCCGGACCGCCACGAACCGCCCGGGAACCGCCCCGGACCGCCCCGGACCGCCCCGGACCGCCCCGGACCGCCCCGGCCCGCCCGGGAACCGCCCCGGAACGCCCCGGACCGCCCCGGACCGCCCCGGACCGCCCGGGATCCGCCCGGACCTCCCCGGACCGCCCCGGACCGCCCCGGACCGCCCCGGACCGCCCGGGAACCGCCCCGGACCGCCCCGGACCGCCCCGGACCGCCCCGGACCGCCCGGGCACCGCCCCGGACCGCCAGGGAACCGCCCTGGACCGCCCCGGACCGCCCCGGACCGCCCCGGACCACCCGGGAACTGCCCCGGACCGCCCTGGACCGCGCCGGAGCGTCCCGGACCGCCCCGGTCCGCCCCGGACCGCCCCGGACCGCCCCGGACCCCCCGGGAACCGCCCCGGACCGCCCCGGACCACGCCGGACCGCCACGGACCGCCCCGGACCGCCCCGGACCGCCCGGGAACCGCCCCGGACCGCCCCGGACCGCCCCGGACCGCCCATGACCGCCCGGGAACCGCCCCGGACCGCCCCGGACCGCCCCGGACCGCCACGAACCGCCCGGGAACCGCCCCGGACCGCCCCGGACCGCCCCGGACCGCCCCGGACCGCCCCGGCCCGCCCGGGAACCGCCCCGGAACGCCCCGGACCGCCCCGGACCGCCCCGGACCGCCCCGGACCGCCCGGGAACCGCCCCGGACCTCCCCGGACCGCCCCGGACCGCCCCGGACCGCCGCGGACCGCCCGGGAACCGCCCCGGACCGCCCCGGACCGCCCCGGACCGCCCCGGACCGCCCGGGCACCGCCCCGGACCGTCCCGGACCGCCCCGGTCCGCCCCGGACCGCCCCGGACCGCCCCGGACCCCCCGGGAACCGCCCTGGACCGCCCCGGACCGCGCCGGACCGCCCCGGACCGCCCAGGACCGCCCGGGAACCGCCCCGGACCCGCCCCGGACCGCCCCGGACCGCCCCGGACCGCCCGGGAACCGCCCCGGACCGCCCGGGAACCGCCCCGGACTGCCCCGGACCGCCCCGGACCGCCCGGGAACCGACCCGGAACGCCCAGGACCGCCCCGGACCGCCCCGGACCGCCCGGGAACCGCCCCGGACCGCCCCGGACCGCCCCGGACCGCCCCGGACCGCCCGGGAACCGCCCCGGACCGCCCCGGACCGCCCCGGACCGCCCGGGAACCGCCCCGGACCGCCCCGGACCGCCCGGGAACCGCCCCGGACCGCCCCGGACCGCCCCGGACCGCCCCGGACCGCCCGGGAACCGCCCCGGACCGCCCCGGACCGCCCGGGAACCGGCCCGGACCGCCCCGGACCGCCCCGGACCGCCCCGGACCGCCCGGGAACCGCCCCGGACCGCCCCGGACCGCCCCGGACCGCTCCGGACCGCCCCGGAACGCCCCGGACCACCCGGGAACTGCCCCGGACCGCCCCGGACCGCCCCGGACCGCCCCGGACCGCCCGGGAACCGCCCCGGACCGCCCCGGACCGCCCCGGACCGCCCGGGAACCGCCCCGGACCGCCCCGGACCGCCCCGGACCGCCCCGGTCCGCCTCGGACCGCCCCGGACCGCCCCGGACCGCCCGGGAACCGCCCCGGACCGCCCCGGACCGCCCCGGACCGCCCCGGACCGCCCCGGACCGCCCGAGAACCGCCCCGGACCGCCCCGGACCGCCCCGGACCGCCCCGGACCGCCCGGGAACCGCCCCGGACCGCCCGGGAACCACCCCGGACCGCCCCGGACCGCCCCGGACCGCCCGGGAACCGCCCCGGAACGCCCCGGACCGCCCGGACCGCCCCGGACCGCCCGGGAACCGCCCCGGACCGCCCCGGACCGCCCCGGACCGCCCGGGAACCGCCCCGGACCGCCCCGGACCGCCCCGGACCGCCCGGGAACCGCCCCGGACCGCCCCGGACCGCCCGGGAACCGCCCCGGACCGCCCCGGACCGCCCCGGACCGCCCCGGACCGCCCGGGAACCGCCCCGGACCGCCCCGGACCGCCCGGGAAGCGCCCCGGACCGCCCCGGACCGCCCCGGACCGCCCCGGACCGCCCGGGAACCGCCCCGGACCGCCCCGGTCCGCCCGGGAACCGCCCCGGACCGCCCCGGACCGCCCCGGACCGCCCCGGACCGCCCCGGCCCGCCCGGGAACCGCCCCGGAACGCCCCGGACCGCCCCGGACCGCCCCGGACCGCCCGGGATCCGCCCCGGACCTCCCCGGACCGCCCCGGACCGCCCCGGACCGCCCCGGACCGCCCGGGAACCGCCCCGGACCGCCCCGGACCGCCCCGGACCGCCCCGGACCGCCCGGGCACCGCCCCGGACCGCCAGGGAACCGCCCTGGACCGCCCCGGACCGCCCCGGACCGCCCCGGACCACCCGGGAACTGCCCCGGACCGCCCTGGACCGCGCCGGAGCGTCCCGGACCGCCCCGGTCCGCCCCGGACCGCCCCGGACCGCCCCGGACCCCCCGGGAACCGCCCCGGACCGCCCCGGACCACGCCGGACCGCCCCGGACCGCCCCGGACCGCCCCGGACCGCCCGGGAACCGCCCCGGACCGCCCCGGACCGCCCCGGACCGCCCATGACCGCCCGGGAACCGCCCCGGACCGCCCCGGACCGCCCCGGACCGCCACGAACCGCCCGGGAACCGCCCCGGACCGCCCCGGACCGCCCCGGACCGCCCCGGACCGCCCCGGCCCGCCCGGGAACCGCCCCGGAACGCCCCGGACCGCCCCGGACCGCCCGGACCGCCCCGGACCGCCCGGGAACCGCCCCGGACCTCCCCGGACCGCCCCGGACCGCCCCGGACCGCCGCGGACCGCCCGGGAACCGCCCCGGACCGCCCCGGACCGCCCCGGACCGCCCCGGACCGCCCGGGCACCGCCCCGGACCGTCCCGGACCGCCCCGGTCCGCCCCGGACCGCCCCGGACCGCCCCGGACCCCCCGGGAACCGCCCTGGACCGCCCCGGACCGCGCCGGACCGCCCCGGACCGCCCAGGACCGCCCGGGAACCGCCCCGGACCGCCCCGGACCGCCCCGGACCGCCCCGGACCGCCCGGGAACCGCCCCGGACCGCCCGGGAACCGCCCCGGACTGCCCCGGACCGCCCCGGACCGCCCGGGAACCGACCCGGAACGCCCAGGACCGCCCCGGACCGCCCCGGACCGCCCGGGAACCGCCCCGGACCGCCCCGGACCGCCCCGGACCGCCCCGGACCGCCCGGGAACCGCCCCGGACCGCCCCGGACCGCCCCGGACCGCCCGGGAACCGCCCCGGACCGCCCCGGACCGCCCGGGAACCGCCCCGGACCGCCCCGGACCGCCCCGGACCGCCCCGGACCGCCCGGGAACCGCCCCGGACCGCCCCGGACCGCCCGGGAACCGGCCCGGACCGCCCCGGACCGCCCCGGACCGCCCCGGACCGCCCGGGAACCGCCCCGGACCGCCCCGGACCGCCCCGGACCGCTCCGGACCGCCCCGGAACGCCCCGGACCACCCGGGAACTGCCCCGGACCGCCCCGGACCGCCCCGGACCGCCCCGGACCGCCCGGGAACCGCCCCGGACCGCCCCGGACCGCCCCGGACCGCCCGGGAACCGCCCCGGACCGCCCCGGACCGCCCCGGACCGCCCCGGTCCGCCTCGGACCGCCCCGGACCGCCCCGGACCGCCCGGGGAACCGCCCCGGACCGCCCCGGACCGCCCCGGACCGCCCCGGACCGCCCCGGACCGCCCGAGAACCGCCCCGGACCGCCCCGGACCGCCCCGGACCGCCCCGGACCGCCCGGGAACCGCCCCGGACCGCCCGGAACCACCCCGGACCGCCCCGGACCGCCCCGGACCGCCCGGGAACCGCCTCGGAAACGCCCGGACCGCCCCGGACCGCCCGGGAACCGCCCCGGACCGCCCCGGACCGCCCCGGACCGCCCGGGAACCGCCCCGGACCGCCCCGGACCGCCCGGACCGCCCGGGAACCGCCCCGGACCGCCCCGGACCGCCCGGGAACCGCCCCGGACCGCCCCGGACCGCCCCAGACCGCCCCGGACCGCCCGGGAACCGCCCCGGACCGCCCCGGACCGCCCGGGAAGCGCCCCGGACCGCCCCGGACCGCCCCGGACCGCCCCGGACCGCCCGGGAACCGCCCCGGACCGCCCCGGTCCGCCCCGGACCGCTCCGGACCGCCCCGGACCGCCCCGGACCACCCGGGAACTGCCCCGGACCGCCCCGGACCGCCCCGGACCGCCCCGGACCGCCCTGGAACCGCCCCGGACCGCCCCGGACCGCCCCGGACCACCCCGGGACCGCCCGGGAACCGCCCCGGACCGCCCCGGACCGCCCCGGACCACCCCGGACCGCCCCGGTCCGCCCCGGACCGCCCCGGACCGCCCCGGACCGCCCGGGAACCGCCCCGGACCGCCCCGGACCGCCCCGGACCGCCCCGGACCGCCCGGGAACCGCCCCGGACCGCCCCGGACCGCCCCGGACCGCCCGGACCGCCCCGGACCGCCCGGGAACCGCCCCGGACTGCCCGGGAACCGCCCCGGACCGCCCCGGACCGCCCCGGACCGCCCCGGACCGCCCGGGAACCGCCCCGGACCGCCCCGGACCGCCCCGGGACCGCCCCGGACCGCCCGGGAACCGCCCCGGACCGCCCCGGACCGCCCCGGACCACCCGGGAACCGCCACGGACCGCCCCGGACCGCCCCGGACCGCCCCGGACCGCCCCGGACCGCCCGGGAACCGCCCCGGACCGCCCCGGACCGCCCCGCACCGCCCCGGACCGTCCCGGACCGCCCGGGAACCGTCCCGGACTGCCCCAGACCGCCACGGACCGCCCCGGACCGCCCCGGACCGCCCGGGAACCGCCCCGGACCGCCCTGGACCGCGCCGGAGCGTCCCGGACCGCCCGGGTCCGCCCCGCGGACCGCCCCGGACCGCCCCGGACCCCCCGGGAACCGCCCCGGACCGCCCCGGACCGCGCCGGACCGCCCCGGACCGCCCCGGACCGCCCCGAACCGCCCCGGACCGCCCCGGACCGCCCCGGACCGCCCCGGACCGCCCCGGACCGCCACGAACCGCCCGGGAACCGCCCCGGACCGCCCCGGACCGCCCCGGACCGCCCCGGACCGCCCCGGCCCGCCCGGGAACCGCCCCGGAACGCCCCGGACCGCCCCGGACCGCCCCGGACCGCCCCGGACCACCCGGGAACCGCCCCGGACCTCCCCGGACCGCCCCGGACCGCCCCGGACCGCCCCGGACCGCCCGGGAACCGCCCCGGACCGCCCCGGACCGCCCCGGACCGCCCCGGACCGCCCGGGCACCGCCCCGGACCGCCCGGGAACTGCCCTGGACCGCCCCGGACCGCCCCGGACCGCCCCGGACTGCCCGGGAACCGCCCCGGAACGCCCCGGACCGCCCCGGACCACCCCCGGACCGCCCCGGACCGCCCCGGACCACCCCGGACCGCCCTGGACCGCCCGGGAACCGCCCCGGAACGCCCCGGACCGCCCCGGACCGCCCCGGACCGCCCCGGACCGCCCGGGAACCGCCCCGGACCGCCCCGGACCGCCCCGGACCGCCCCGGACCGCCCGGGAACCGCCCCGGACCGCCCCGGACCGCCCCGGACCGCCCGGGAACCGCCCCGGACCGCCCCGGACCGCCCGGGAACCGCCCCGGACCGCCCCGGACCACCCCGGACCGCCCCGGACCGCCCGGGAACCGCCCCGGACCGCCCCGGACCGCCCCGGACCGCCCCGGACTGCCCCGGACCGCCCCGGACTGCCCCGGACCGCCCCGGACCGCCCGGGAACCGCCCCGGACCGCCCCGGACCGCCCCGGACCGCCCGGGAACCGCCCCGGACCGCCCCGGACTGCCCGGGAAATGCCCCGGACCGCCCCGGACCGCCCCGGACCGCCCCAGACCGCCCCGGACCGCCCCGGACCGCCCGGACCGCCCCGGACCGCCCCGGACCGCCCCGGACCGCCCTGGACCGCCCGGGAACGGCCCCGGACCGCCCCGGACCGCCCCGGACCGCCCGGGAACCGCCCCGGACCGCCCGGGAACCGCCCCGGACCGCCCCGGACCGCCCCGGACCGCCCCGGACCACCCGGGAACCACCCCGGAACGCCCCGGGACCGCCCCGGACTGCCCCGGACCGCCTGGGAACCGCCCCGGACCGCCCCGGACCGCCCCGGACCGCCCCGGACCGCCCGGGAACCGCCCCGGACCACCCCGGACCGCCCCGGACCGCCCAGGAACCGCCCCGGACCGCCCCGGACCGCCGGGGAACCGCCCCGGACCGCCCCGGACCGCCCCGGACCGCCCCGGACCGCCCGGGAACCGCCCCGGGACCGCCCCGGACCGCCCGGGAACCGCCCCGGACCGCCCCCGGACCGCTCCGGACCGCCCCGGACCGCCCGGGAACCGCCCCGGACCTCCCCGGACCGCCCCGGACCGCCCCGGACCGCCCCGGACCGCCCCGGACCACCCGGGAACTGCCCAGACCGCCCCGGACCGCCCCGGACCGCCCCGGACCGCCCGGGAACCGCCCCGGACCGCCCCGGACCGCCCCGGACCGCCCGGGAACCGCCCTGGACCGCCCCGGACCGCCCCGGACCGCCCCGGACCGCCCCGGTCCGCCCCGGACCGCCCCGGACCGCCCCGGACCGCCCGGGAACCGCCCCGGACCGCCCCGGACCGCCCCGGACCGCCCCGGACCGCCCCGGACCGCCCGGGAACCGCCCCGGACCGCCCCGGACCGCCCCGCACCGCCCCGGACCGCCCCGGACCGCCCGGGAACCTCCCCGGACCGCCCGGGAACCGCCCCGGACCGCCCCGGACCGCCCCGGACCGCCCCGGACCGCCCGGGAACCGCCCCGGACCGCCCCGGACCGCCCTGGACCACCCCAGACCGCCCCGGACCGCCCGGGAACCGCCCCGGACCGCCCCGAACTGCCCCGGACCGCCCCGGACCGCCCCGGACCGCCCCGGACCGCCCGGGAACCACCCCGGACCGCCCCGGACCGCCCCGGACCGCCCCGAACTGCCCCGGACCGCCCCGGACCGCCCCGGACCGCCCCGGACCGCCCGGGAACCGCCCCGGACCGCCCCGGACCGCCCCGGACCGCCCAGGAACCGCCCCGGACCGCCCCGGACCGCCCGGGAACCGCCCCGGACCGCCCCGGACCGCCCCGGACCGCCCCGGACCGCCCGGGAACCGCCCCGGACCGCCCCGGACCGCCCGGGAACCGCCCCGGACCGCCCCGGACCGCTCCGGACCGCCCGGACCGCCCGGGAACCGCCCCGGACCTCCCCGGACCGCCCCGGACCGCCCCGGACCGCCCCGGACCGCCCCGGACCACCCGGGAACTGCCCCGGACCGCCCCGGACCGCCCCGGACCGCCCCGGACCGCCCGGGAACCGCCCCGGACCGCCCCGGACCGCCCCGGACCGCCCGGGAACCGCCCTGGACCGCCCCGGACCGCCCCGGACCGCCCCGGACCGCCCCGGTCCGCTCCGGACCGCCCCGGACCGCCCCGGACCGCCCGGGAACCGCCGCGGACCGCCCCGGACCGCCCCGGACCGCCCCGGACCGCCCCGGACCGCCCGGGAACCGCCCCGGACCGCCCCGGACCGCCCCGCACCGCCCCGGACCGCCCCGGACCGCCCGGGAACCTCCCCGGACCGCCCGGGAACCGCCCCGGACCGCCCCGGACCGCCCCGGACCGCCCCGGACCGCCCGGGAACCGCCCCGGACCGCCCCGGACCGCCCTGGACCGCCCCAGACCGCCCCGGACCGCCTGGGAACCGCCCCGGACCGCCCCGAACTGCCCCGGACCGCCCCGGACCGCCCCGGACCGCCCCGGACCGCCCCGGCCCGCCCGGGAACCGCCCCGGAACGCCCCGGACCGCCCCGGACCGCCCCGGACCGCCCGGGAACCTCCCCGGACTGCCCCGGACCGCCCCGGACCGCCCCGGACCGCCCCGGACCGCCCCGGACCGCCCGGGAACCGCCCCGGACCGCCCCGGACCGCCCCGGACCGCCCCGGACCGCCCGGGAACCGCCCCGGACCGCCCGGGAACCGCCCCGGACCACCCCGGACCGCCCCGGACCGCCCCGGACCGCCCGGGAACCGCCCCGGAACGCCCCGGACCGCCCCGGACCGCCCCGGACCGCCCCGGACCACCCCGGACCGCCCTGGACCGTCCGGGAACCGCCCCGGAAACCCCGGACCGCCCCGGACCGCCCCGGACCGCCCGGGAACCGCCGCGGACCGCCCCGGACCGCCCCGGACCGCCCCCGGACCGCCCGGGAACCGCCCCGGACCTCCCCGGACCGCCCCGGACCGCCCCGGACTGCCCCGGACCGCCCGGAACCGCCCCGGACCGCCCCGGACCGCCCCGGACCGCCCCGGACCGCCCGGGCACCGCCCCCGGACCGCCCGGGAACCGCCCTGGACCGCCCCGGACCGCCCCGGACCGCCCCGGACCGCCCGGGAACTGCCCCGGAACGCCCCGGACCGCCCCGGACCGCCCCGGACCGCCCCGGACCACCCCGGACCGCCCTGGACCGCCCGGGAACCGCCCCGGAACGCCCCGGACCGCCCCGGACCGCCCCGGACCGCCCCGGACCGCCCGGGAACCGCCCCGGACCGCCCCGGACCGCCCCGGACCGCCCGGACCGCCCGGGAACCGCCCCGGACCGCCCCGGACCGCCCCGGACCGCCCGGACGCCCCGGACCGCCCCGGACCGCCCCGGACCGCCCCGGACCGCCCGGGAACGGCCCCGGACCGCCCCGGACCGCCCCGGACCGCCCGGGAACCGCCCCGGACCGCCCGGGAACCGCCCCGGACCGCCCCGGACCGCCCCGGACCGCCCGGGAACCGCCCCGGAACGCCCCAGACCGCCCCGGACCGCCCCGGACCGCCCGGGAACCGCCCCGGACCGCCCCGGACCGCCCCGGACCGCCCCGGACCACCCGGGAACCGCCCCGGACCGCCCCGGACCGCCCCGGACCGCCCGGGAACCGCCCCGGACCGCCCCGGACCGCCCGGGAACCGCCCCGGACCGCCCCGGACCGCCCCGGACCGCCCCGGACCGCCCGGGAACCGCCCCGGACCGCCCCGGACCGCCCGGGAACCGCCCCGGACCGCCCCGGACCGCCCCGGACCGCCCCGGACCGCCCGGGAACCGCCCCGGACCGCCCCGGACCGCCCCGGACCGCTCCGGACCGCCCCGGACCGCCCCGGACCACCCGGGAACTGCCCCGGACCGCCCCGGACCGCCCCGGACCGCCCGGGAACCGCCCCGGACCGCCCCGGACCACCCCGGACCGCCCGGAACCGCCCTGGACCGCCCCGGACCGCCCCGGACCGCCCCGGACCGCCCCGGTCCGCCCCGGACCGCCCCGGACCGCCCCGGACCGCCCGGGAACCGCCCCGGACCGCCGCGGACCGCCCCGGACCGCCCCGGACCGCCCGGACCGCCCGGTAACCGCCCCGGACCGCCCCGGACCGCCCCGGACCGCCCCGGACCGCCCCGGACCGCCCGGGAACCTCCCCGGACCGCCGGGGAACCGCCCCGGACCGCCCCGGACCGCCCCGGACCGCCCCGGACCGCCCGGGAACCGCCCCGGACCGCCCCGGACCGCCCTGGACCGCCCCAGACCGCCCCGGACCGCCCGGGAACCGCCCCGGACCGCCCCGAACTGCCCCGGACCGCCCCGGACCGCCCCGGACCGCCCCGGACCGCCCGGGAACCACCCCGGACCGCCCCGGACCGCCCCGGACCGCCCCGGACCGCCCGGGAACCGCCCCGGACCGCCCCGGACCGCCCCGGACCACCCGGGAACCGCCCCGGACTGCCCCGGATCGCCCCGGACCGCCCCGGACCGCCCCGGACCGCCCGGGAACCGCCCCGGACCGCCCCGGACCGCCCCGGACCGTCCCGGACCGCCCGGGAACCGTCCCGGACCGCCCCAGACCGCCTCGGACCGCCCCGGACCGCCCCGGACCGCCCGGGAACCGCCCCGGACCGCCCTGGACCGCCCCGGACCGTCCCGGACCGCCCCGGTCCGCCCCGGACCGCCCCGGACCGCCCCGACCCCCCGGGAACCGCCCCGGACCGCCCCGGACCGCGCCGGACCGCCCCGGACCGCCCCGGACCGCCCCGGACCGCCCGGGAACCGCCCCGGACCGCCCCGGACCGCCCCGGACCGCCCCGGACCGCCCGGGAACCGCCCCGGACCGCCCCGGACCGCCCCGGACCGCCCCGAACCGCCCGGGAACCGCCCCGGACCGCCCCGGACCGCCCGGGAACCGCCCCGGACAGCCCCGGACCGCCCCGGACCGCCCGGGAACCGCCCCGGACCGCCCCGGACCGCCCGGGAACCGCCCCGGACCGCCCCGGACCGCCCCGGACCGCCCCGGACTGCCCCAGACCGCCCCGGACTGCCCCCGGACCGCCCCGGACCGCCCGGGAACCGCCCCGGACCGCCCCGGACCGCCCCGGACCGCCCGGGAACCGCCCCGGACCGCCCCGGACTGCCTGGGAAATGCCCCGGACCGCCCCGGACCGCCCCGGACCGCCCCAGACCGGCCCGGACCGCCCCGGACCGCCCGGACCGCCCCGGACCGCCCGGACCGCCCCGGACCGCCCCGGACCGCCCGGGAACGGCCCCGGACCGCCCCGGACCGCCCCGGACCGCCCCGGACCGCCCAGGACCGCCCGCGAACCGCCCCGGACCGCCCCGGACCGCCCCGGACCGCCCGGGAACCGCCCCGGACAGCCCCGGACCGCCCGGACCGCCCCGGACCGCCCCGGACCGCCCGGGAACCGCCCGGACCGCCCCGGACCGCCCCGGACCGCCCCGGACCGCCCGGGAACCGCCCGGACCGCACCGGACCGCCCCGGACCGCCCCGGACCGCCCGGGAACCGCCCCAGACCGCCCGGGAACCGCCCGGACCGCCCCGGACCGCCCCGGACCGCCCGGGAACCGCCCAGGAACGCCCCGGACCGCCCCGGACCGCCCTGGACCGCCCCGGACCGCCCCGGACCAACTCGGACCGCCCTGGACTGCCCGGGAACCGCCCCGGAACGCCCCGGACCGCCCCGGACCGCCCCGGACCGCCCCGGACCGCCCGGGAACCGCCCCGGATCGCCCCGGACCGCCCCGGACCGCCCCGGACCGCCCGGGAACCGCCCCGGACCGCCCCGGACCGCCCCGGACCGCCCGGGAACCGCCCCGGACCGCCCCGGACCGCCCCGGACCGCCCGGGAACCGCCCCGGACCGCCTCGGACCGCCCCGGACCGCCCCGGACCGCCCGGGAACCGCCCGGACCGCCCGGACCGCCCCGGACCGCCAAGGACCGCCCCGGACTGCCCCGGACCGCCCCGGACTGCCCCGGACCGCCCCGGACCGCCCCGGGAACCGCCCCGGACCGCCCCGGACCGCCCCGGACCGCCCGGGAACCGCCCCCGGACCGCCCCGGACTGCCCGGGAACTGCCCCGGACCGCCCCGGACCGCCCCGGGACCGCCCGGACCGCCCCGGACCGCCCCGGACCGCCCCGGACCGCCCCAGACCGCCCCGGACCGCCCGGGAACGGCCCCGGACCGCCCCGGACCGCCCCGGACCGCCCCGGTCCGCCCCGGACCGCCCGCGAACCGCCCCGGACCGCCCCGGACCGCCCCGGACCGCCCGGGAACCGCCCCGGACAGCCCCGGACCGCCCCGGACCGCCCCGGACCGCCCCGGACCGCCCAGAACCGCCCCGGACCGCCCCGGACCGCCCCGGACCGCCCGGCCCGCCTCGGACCGCCCCGGACCGCCCGGGAACCGCCCCGGACCGCCCCGGACCGCCCCGGACCGCCCCGGACCGCCCAGGAACCGCCCCGGACCGCCCCGGACCGCCCCGGGACCGCCCCGGACCGCCCGGGAACCGCCCCGTACTTCTCCGGACCGCCCCGGACCGCCCCGGACCGCTCCGGACCGCCCGGGAACCGCCCCGGACCGCCCCGGACCGCCCCGGACCGCCCCGGACCGCCCTGGACCGCCCCGGTCCGCCCCGGACTGCCCCGGACCGCCCCGGACCGCCCGGGAACCGCCCCGGACCGCCTCGGACCGCCCCGGACCGCCCCGGACCGCCCCGGACCGCCCAGGAACCACCCCGGACCGCCCCGGACCGCCCCGGACTGCCCCGGACCGCCCGGGAACCGCCCCGGACCGCCCCGGACTGCCCCGGACCGCCCCGGACCGCCCGGGAACCGCCCCGGACGCCCCGGACCGCCCCGGACCGCCCTGGACCGCCCGGGAACCGCCCCGGACCGCCCCGGACCGCCCCGGACCGCCCCGGACCGCCCAGGAACCGCCCCGGACCGCCGCGGACCGCCCCGGACTGCCCCGGACCGCCCGGCAACCGCCCCGGATCGCCCCAGACCGCCCCAGACCGCCCCGGACCGCCCGGGAACCGCCCCGGACCGCCCGGGGAACCGCCCCGGACCGCCCCGGACCGCCCCGGACCGCCCGGGAACCGCCCTGGACCGCCCCGGACCGCCCCGGACCGCCCGGACCGCCCCGGACCGCCCGGGAACCGCCCCGGACGGCCCCGAACCGACCCGGACCGCCCCGGACCGCCCCGGACCGCCCCGGACCGCCCCGACCGCCCGGGAACCACCCCGGACCACCCCGGACCGCCCCGGACCGCCCCGGACCGCCCCGGACCGCCCGGGAACCGCCCCGGACCGCCCCGGACCGCCCCGGACCGCCCGGGAACCGCCCGGACCGCCCCGGACTGCACCGGACCGCCCCGGACCGCCCCGGACCGCCCGGGAACCGCCCCGGACCGCCCCGGACCGCCCCGGACCGCCCCGGACCGCCACGGACCGCCCGGGAACCGCCCCGGACCCCCCGGACCGCCCGGGACCGCCCCGGACCGCCCGGACCGCCCGGGAACCGTCCCGGACCGCCCCGGACCGCCACGGACCGCCCCGGACCGCCCCGGACCGCCCGGGAACCGCCCCGGACCGCCCCGGACCGCCCCGGACCGTCACGGACCGCCCCGGTCCGCCCCGGACCGCCCCGGACCGCCCGGCCCCGCCCGGGAACCGCCCCGGACCACCCCGGACCGCCCCGGACCGCCCGGGAACTGCCCCGGACCGCCCGGGAACCGCCCCGGAATGCCCCGGACCGCCCCGGACCGCCCCGGACCACCCCGGACAGCCCCAAACCGCCCCGGACCGCACCGGACCGCCCCGGACCGCCCGGGAACCGCCCCGGACCGCCCCGGACCACCCCGGACCGCCCCGGACCACCCGGGAACCGCCCCGGACCGCCCGGGAACCGCCCCGGACCGCCCCGGACCGCCCCGGACCGCCCGGACCGCCCTGGACCGCCCCGGTCCGCCCCGGACTGCCCCGGACCGCCCCGGACCGCCCGGGAACCGCCCCGGACCGCCTCGACCGCCCCGGACCGCCCCGGACCGCCCAGGAACCACCCGGACCGCCCCGGACCGCCCCGGACTGCCCCGGACCGCCCGGGAACCGCCCCGGACCGCCCCGGACTGCCCCGGACCGCCCCGGACCGCCCGGAACCGCCCCGGACCGCCCCGGACCGCCCCGGACCGCCCTTGACCGCCCGGGAACCGCCCCGGACCGCCCCGGACCGCCCCAGACCGCCCCGGACCGCCCAGGAACCGCCCCGGACCGCCCCGGACCGCCCGGACCGCCCCGGACCTCCCGGACCGCCCGGCAACCGCCCCGGACCGCCCGGACCGCCCCAGACCGCCCCGGACCGCCCGGGAACCGCCCCGGACCGCCCGGGAACCGCCCTGGACCGCCCCGGACCGCCCCGGACCGCCCGTGAACCGCCCTGGACCGCCCCGGACCGCCCCGGACCGCCCCGAACCGCCCCGGACCGCCCGGGAACCGCCCCGGACCGCCCCCGAACCGCCCCGGACCGCCCCGGACCGCCCCGGACCGCCCCGGACCGCCCCGGACCGCCCGGGAACCGCCCCGGACCACCCCGGACCGCCCCGGACCGCCCCGACCGCCCCGGACCGCCCGGGAACCGCCCCGGACCGCCCCGGACCGCCCGGACCGCCCGGGAACCGCCCCGGACCGCCCCGGACCGCCCCGCACCGCCCGGGAACCGCCCCGGACCGCCCCGGACTGCACCGGACCGCCCCGGACCGCCCCGGACCGCCCCGGGAACCGCCCGGACCGCCCCGGACCGCCCCGGACCGCCCCGGACCGCCCCGGACCGCCACGGACCGCCCGGGAACCGCCCCGGACCACCCCGGACCGCCCGGGACCGCCCCGGACCGCCCCGGACCGCCCGGGAACCGTCCCGGACCGCCCCGGACCGCCACGGACCGCCCCGGGACCGCCCCGGACCGCCCGGGAACCGCCCCGGACCGCCCCGGACCGCCTCGGACCGTCACGGACCGCCCCGGTCCGCCCCGGACCGCCCGGACCGCCCCGGACCGCCCGGGAACCGCCCCGGACCGCCCCGGACCGCCCCGGACCGCCCGGGAACTGCCCCGGGACCGCCCGGGAACCGCCCCGGAATGCCCCGGTCCGCCCCGGACCGCCCCGGACCACCCCGGACAGCCCCAAACCGCCCCGGACCGCCCGGACCGCCCCGGACCGCCCCGGACCGCCCGGGAACCGCCCCGGACCGCCCCGGACCGCCCCGGACGCCCGGGAACGCCCCGGACCGCCCGGGAACCGCCCCGGACCGCCCCGGACCGCCCCGGACCGCCCCGGACCGCCCTGGACCGCCCCGGTCCGCCCCGGACTGCCCCGGACCGCCCCGGACCGTCCCGGGAACCCGCCCCGGACCGCCTCGGACCGCCCCGGACCGCCCCGGACCGCCCCGGACCGCCCAGGAACCACCCCGGACCGCCCCGGACCGCCCCGGACTGCCCCGGACCGCCCGGGAACCGCCCCGGACCGCCCCGACTGCCCCGGACCGCCCCGGACCGCCCGGGAACCGCCCCGGACCGCCCCGGACCGCCCCGGACCGCCCTGGACCGCCCGGGAACCGCCCCGGACCGCCCCGGACCGCCCCGGACCGCCCCGGACCGCCCAGGAACCGCCCGGACCGCCCCGGACCGCCCCGGACCGCCCCGGACCGCCCCGGACCGCCCGGCAACCGCCCCGGACCGCCCCGGACCGCCCCAGACCGCCCCGGACCGCCCGGGAACCGCCCCGGACCGCCCGGGAACCACCCCGGACCGCCCCGGACCGCCCCGGACCGCCCGGGAACCGCCCTGGACCGCCCCAGACCGCCCCGGACCGCCCCGGACCGCCCCGGACCGCCTGGGAACCGCCCCGGACCGCCCCGAACCGCCCCGGACCGCCCCGGACCGCCCCGGACCGCCCCGGACCGCCCCGGACCGCCCGGGAACCGCCCCGGACCACCCCGGACCGCCCCGGACCGCCCCGGACCGCCCCGGACCACCCGGGAACCGCCCCGGACCGCCCCGGACCGCCCCGGACCGCCCGGGAACCGCCCCGGACCGCCCCGGACCGCCCCGGACCGCCCGGGAACCGCCCCGGACCGCCCCGGACCGCCCCGGACCGCCCCGGACCGCCCCGGACCACCACGGACCGCCCGGAAACCGCCCCGGACCACCCGGACCGCCCGGGACCGCCCCGGACCGCCCCGGACCGCCCCGGACCGCCCTGGACCGCCCGGGAACCACCCCGGACCGCCCCGGACCGCCCCGGGACCGCCCCGGACCGCCCAGGAACCGCCCCGGACCGCCCCGGACCGCCCCGGACCGCCCCGGACCGCCCCGGACCGCCCGGCAACCGCCCCGGACCGCCCCGGACCGCCCCAGACCGCCCCGGACCGCCCGGGAACCGCCCCGGACCGCCCGGGAACCGCCCTGGACCGCCCCGGACCGCCCCGGACCGCCCGTGAACCGCCCTGGACCGCCCCGGACCGCCCCGGACCGCCCCGGACCGCCCAGGAACCGCCCCGGACCGCCCCGGACCGCCCCGGACCGCCCCGGACCGCCCCGGACCGCCCGGCAACCGCCCCGGACCGCCCCGGACCGCCCCAGACCGCCCCGGACCGCCCGGGAACCGCCCCGGACCGCCCGGGAACCGCCCTGGACCGCCCCGGACCGCCCCGGACCGCCCGTGAACCGCCCTGGGACCGCCCCGGACCGCCCCGGACCGCCCCGGACCGCCCAGGAACCGCCCCGGACCGCCCCGGACCGCCCCGGACCGCCCCGGACCGCCCCGGACCGCCCGGCAACCGCCCCGGACCGCCCCGGACCGCCCCAGACCGCCCCGGACCGCCCGGGAACCGCCCCGGACCGCCTGGGAACCGCCCTGGACCGCCCCGGACCGCCCCGGACCGCCCGTGAACCGCCCTGGACCGCCCCGGACCGCCCCGGACCGCCCCGGACCGCCCCGGACCGCCCGGGAACCGCCCCGGACCGCCCCGAACCGCCCCGGACCGCCCCGGACCGCCCCGGACCGCCCCGGACCGCCCCGGACCGCCCCGGACCGCCCGGGAACCGCCCCGGACCACCCCGGACCGCCCCGGACCGCCCCGGACCGCCCGGACCGCCCGGGAACCGCCCCGGACCGCCCGGACCGCCCCGGACCGCCCGGGAACCGCCCCGGACCGCCCCGGACCGCCCCGGACCGCCCGGGAACCGCCCCGGACCGCCCCGGACTGCACCGGACCGCCCCGGACCGCCCCGGACCGCCCGGGAACCGCCCGGACCGCCCCGGACCGCCCCGGACCGCCCCGGACCGCCCCGGACCGCCACGGACCGCCCGGGAACCGCCCCGGACCACCCCGGACCGCCCGGGACCGCCCCGGACCGCCCCGGACTGCCCGGGAACCGTCCCGGACCGCCCCGGACCGCCACGGACCGCCCCGGACCGCCCCGGACCGCCCGGGAACCGCCCCGGACCGCCCCGGACCGCCCCCGGACCGTCACGGACCGCTCCGGTCCGCCCCGGACCGCCCCGGACCGCCCCGGACCGCCCGGGAACCGCCCCGGACCGCCCCGGACCGCCCCGGACCGCCCGGGAACTGCCCCGGACCGCCCGGGAACCGCCCCGGATGCCCGGACCACCACGGACCGCCCGGAAACCGCCCCGGACCACCCCGGACCGCCCGGGACCGCCCCGGACCGCCCCGGACCGCCCCGGACCGCCCTGGACCGCCCGGGAACCACCCCGGACCGCCCCGGACCGCCCCGGACCGCCCCGGACCGCCCAGGAACCGCCCCGGACCGCCCCGGACCGCCCCGGACCGCCCCGGACCGCCCCGGACCGCCCGGGCAACCGCCCCGGACCGCCCCGGACCGCCCCAGACCGCCCCGGACCGCCCGGGAACCGCCCCGGACCGCCCGGGAACCGCCCTGGACCCGCCCCGGACCGCCCCGGACCGCCCGTGAACCGCCCTGGACCGCCCCGGACCGCCCCGGACCGCCCCGGACCGCCCAGGAACCGCCCCGGACCGCCCCGGACCGCCCCGGACCGCCCCGGACCGCCCGGCAACCGCCCCGGACCGCCCCGGACCGCCCCAGACCGCCCCGGACCGCCCGGGAACTGCCCCGGACCGCCCGGGAACCGCCCTGGACCGCCCCGGACCGCCCCGGACCGCCCGTGAACTGCCCTGGACCGCCCCGGACCGCCCCGGACCGCCCCGGACCGCCCAGGAACCGCCCCGGACCGCCCCGGACCGCCCCGGACCGCCCGGACCGCCCCGGACCGCCCGGCAACCGCCCCGGGACCGCCCCGGACCGCCCCAGACCGCCCCGGACCGCCCGGGAACCGCCCCGGACCGCCCGGGAACCGCCCTGGACCGCCCCGGACCGCCCCGGACCGCCCGTGAACCGCCCTGGACCGCCCCGGACCGCCCCGGACCGCCCCGGACCGCCCCGGACCGCCCGGGAACCGCCCCGGACCGCCCGAACCGCCCCGGACCGCCCCGGACCGCCCCGGACCGCCCCGGACCGCCCCGGACCGCCCGGGAACCGCCCCGGACCACCCCGGACCGCCCCGGACCGCCCCGGACCGCCCCGGACCGCCCGGGAACCGCCCCGGACCGCCCCGGACCGCCCCGGACCGCCCGGGAACCGCCCCGGACCGCCCCGGACCGCCCCGGACCGCCCGGGAACCGCCCCGGACCGCCCCGGACTGCACCGGACCGCCCCGGACCGCCCCGGACCGCCCGGGAACCGCCCCGGACCGCCCCGGACCGCCCCGGACCGCCCCGGACCCGCCCCGGACCGCCACGGACCGCCCGGGAACCGCCCCGGACCACCCCGGACCGCCCGGGACCGCCCCGGACCGCCCCGGACTGCCCGGGAACCGTCCCGGACCGCCCCGGACCGCCACGGACCGCCCCGGACCGCCCCGGACCGCCCGGGAACCGCCCCGGACCGCCCGGACCGCCCCGGACCGTCACGGACCGCCCCGGTCCGCCCCGGACCGCCCCGGACCGCCCCGGACCGCCCGGGAACCGCCCCGGACCGCCCCGGACCGCCCCGGACCGCCCGGGAACTGCCCCGGACCGCCCGGGAACCGCCCCGGAATGCCCCGGACCACCCCGGACCGCCCCGGACCACCCCGGACAGCCCCAAACCACCCCGGACCGCCCCGACCGCCCCGGACCGCCCCGGACCGCCCGGGAACCGCCCCGGACCGCCCCGGACCGCCCCGGACCGCCCCGGACCGCCCGGGAACCGCCCCGGACCGCCCGGGAACCGCCCCGGACTGCCCCGGACCGCCCCGGACCGCCCCGGACCGCCCTGGACCGCCCCGGTCCGCCCCGGACTGCCCCGGACCGCCCCGGACCGCCCGGGAACCGCCCCGGACCGCCTCGGACCGCCCCGGACCGCCCCGGACCGCCCCGGACCGCCCAGGAACCACCCCGGACCGCCCCGGACCGCCCCGGACTGCCCCGGACCGCCCGGGAACCGCCCCGGACCGCCCCGGACTGCCCGGACCGCCCCGGACCGCCCGGGAACCGCCCCGGACCGCCCCGGACCGCCCCGGACCGCCCTGGACCGCCCGGGAACCGCCCCGGACCGCCCCGGACCGCCCCGGACCGCCCCGGACCGCCCCGGACCGCCCAGGACCGCCCCGGACCGCCCCGGACCGCCCCGGACCGCCCCGGACCGCCCGGCAACCGCCCCGGACCGCCCCGGACCGCCCCAGACCGCCCCGGACCGCCCGGGAACCGCCCCGGACCGCCCGGGAACCGCCCCGGACCGCCCCGGACCGCCCCGGACCGCCCGGGAACCGCCCTGGACCGCCCCGGACCGCCCCGGACCGCCCCGGACCGCCCCGGACCGCCCGGGAACCGCCCCGGACCGCCCCGAACCGCCCCGGACCGCCCCGGACCGCCCCGGACCGCCCCGGACCGCCCCGGACCGCCCGGGAACCGCCCCGGACCACCCCGGACCGCCCCGGACCGCCCCGGACCGCCCCGGACCGCCCGGGAACCGCCCCGGACCGCCCCGGACCGCCCCGGACCGCCCGGGAACCGCCCCGGACCGCCCCGGACTGCACCGGACCGCCCCGGACCGCCCCGGACCGCCCGGGAACCGCCCCGGACCGCCCCGGACCGCCCCGGACCGCCCCGGACCGCCACGGACCGCCCGGAAACCGCCCCGGACCACCCCGGACCGCCCGGGACCGCCCCGGACCGCCCCGGACCGCCCGGGAACCGTCCCGGACCGCCCCGGACCGCCACGGACCGCCCCGGACCGCCCCGGACCGCCCGGGAACCGCCCCGGACCGCCCCGGACCGCCCCGGACCGTCACGGACCGCCCCGGTCCGCCCCGGACCGCCCCGGACCGCCCCGGACCGCCCGGGAACCGCCCCGGACCGCCCCGGACCGCGCCGGACCGCCCCGGACCGCCCCGGACCGCCCGGGAACCGCCCCGGACCGCCCCGGACCGCCCCGGACCGCCCCGGACCGCCCGGGAACCGCCCCGGACCGCCCCGGACCGCCCCGGACCGCCCCGGACCGCCCGGGAACTGCCCCGGACCGCCCGGGAACCGCCCCGGAATACCCCGGACCGCCCCGGACCGCCCCGGACCACCCCGGACAGCCCCAAACCGCCCCGGACCGCCCCGGACCGCCCCGGACCGCCCCGGACCGCCCCGGACCGCCCGGGAACCGCCCCGGACCGCCCCGGACCGCCCGGGAACCGCCCCGGACCGCCCGGGAACTGCCCCGGACCGCCCTGGACCGCCCCGGACCGCCCCGGACCGCCCCGGTCCGCCCCGGACCGCCCCGGTCCGCCCCGGACCGCACCGGACCGCCCCGGACCGCCCCGGACCGCCCGGGAACCGCCCGGACCGCCCCGGACCGCCCCAGACCGCCCCGGACCGCCCGGGAACCGCCCCGGACCGCCCCGGACCGCCCCGGACCTCCCCGGACCGCCCGGGAACCGCCCCGGACCGCACTGGACCGCCCCGGACCGCCCCGGCCTGCCCTGGACCGCCCCGGACCGCCCCGGACCGCCCGGGAACCGCCCCGGACAGCCCCGGACCGCCCCAGACCGCCCCGGACCGCCCCGGACGGCCCTGGACCGCCCCGGACCGCCCCGGACCGCCCCGGACCGCCCCGGACCGCCCGGGAACCGCCCCGGACCGCCCCGGACCGCCCCGGACCTCCCGGGAACCGCCCCGGACCGCCCCGGACCGCCCCGGACCGCCCCGGACCGCCCCGGACGGCCCCGGACCGCCCTGGACCGCCCCGGACCGCCCCGGACCGCCTCGGACCGCCCCGGACCGCCCTGGACCGCCCCGGACTGCCCGGGAACCGCACTGGACCGCCCCGGACCGCCCCGGACCGCCCCGGACCGCCCCAGACCGCCCGGGAACCACCCCGGACCGCCCCGGACCTCCCCGGACCGCCCCAGACCGCCCGGGAACCGCCCCGGACCGCCCCGGACCGCCTCGGACCGCCCCGGTCCGCCCTGGACCGCCCCGGACCGCCCCGGACCGCCCGGGAACCGCCCCGGACCGCCCCGGACCGCCCCGGACCGCCCCAGACCGCCCGGGAACCGCCACGGACCGCCCCGGACCGCCCCGGACCACCCCGGACCGCCCCGGACCGCCCCGGACCACCCCGGACCGCCCGGGAACCGCCCCGGACCGCCCCGAACCGCCCCGGACTGCCCCGGACCGCCCCGGACTGCCCCGGACCGCCCCGGACCGCCCCGGACCGCCCCGGACCGCCCCGGACCGCCCAGGAACCGCCCCGAACCGCCCCGGACCGCCCCGGACCGCCCCGGATGGCCCTGGACCGCCCCGGACCGCCCCGGACCGCTCCGGACCGCCCGGGAACCGCCCCGGACCGCCCCGGACCGCCCCGGACCGCCCGGGAACCGCCCCGGACCGCCCCGGACCGCCCCAGACCGCCCGGGAACCGCCCCGGACCGCCCCGGACCGCCCCGGACCACACCGAACCGCCCCGGACCGCCCCGGACCACCCCGGACCGCCCGGGAACCGCCCCGGACCGCCCCGAACCGCCCCGGACCGCCCCGGACCGCCCCGGACCGCCCGGGAACCGCCCCGGACCGCCCCGGACCGCCCCAGACCGCCCCGGACCGCCCCATACCGCCCCGGACCGCCCGGGAACCGCCCCGGACCGCCCCGGACCACCCCGGAAGGCCCCGGACGGCCCTGGACCGCCCCGGACTGCCCCGGACCACTCCGGACCGCCCGGGAACCGCCCCGGTCAGCCATGGACCGCCCCGGACCGCCCGGGAACCGCCCTGGACCGCCCCGGACCGCCCCGGACCGCCCCGGACCGCCCCGGACCGCCCCAGACCGCCCCGGACCACTCCGGACCGCCCCGGACCGCCCCGGACTGCCCGGGAACCGCCCCGGACCGCCCCGTACCGCCCAGGACCGCCCCGGACCGCCCCGGACCGCCCGGGAAATGCCCCGGACCGCCCCGGATCGCCCCGGACCGCCCCGGTCCGCCCCGGACTGCCCCGGACCGCCCCGGACCGCCCGGGAACCGCCCCGGACCGCCCCAGACCGCCCCGGACCGCCCCGGACCGCCCGGGAACCGCCCCGGACCGCCCCGGACCGCCCCGGACCACCCCAGACCGCCCGGGAACCACCCCGGACCGCCCCGGACCGCCCCGGACCGCCCCGGTCCGCCCCGGACTGCCCCGGACCGCCCCGGACCGCCTGGGAACCGCCCCGGACCGCCCCGGACCGCCCCGGACCGCCCCGGACCGCCCGGGAACCGCCCTGGACCGCCCTGGACCGCCCCGGACCGCCCCGGACCGCCCCGGACTGCCCCAGACCGCCCCGGACCACTCCGGACCGCCCCGGACCGCCCCGGACTGCCCGGGAACCGCCCCGGACCGCCCCGTACCGCCCAGGACCGCCCCGGACCGCCCCGGACCGCCCGGGAAATGCCCCGGACCGCCCCGGATCGCCCCGGACCGCCCCGGTCCGCCCCGGACTGCCCCGGACCGCCCCGGACCGCCCGGGAACCGCCCCGGACCGCCCCAGACCGCCCCGGACCGCCCGGGAACCGCCCCGGACCGCCCCGGATCGCCCCGGACCGCCCCGGTCCGCCCCGGACTGCCCCGGACCGCCCCGGACCGCCCGGGAACCGCCCCGGACCGCCCCAGACCGCCCCGGACCGCCCCGGACCGCCCGGGAACCGCCCCGGACCGCCCCGGACCGCCCCGGACCACCCCGGACCGCCCGGGAACCGCCCCGGACCGCCCCAGACCGCCCCGGACCGCCCCGGACCGCCCGGGAACCGCCCCGGACCGCCCCGGACCGCCCCGGACCACCCCAGACCGCCCGGGAACCACCCCGGACCGCCCCGGACCGGCCCGGACCGCCCCGGTCCTCCCCGGACTGCCCCGGACCGCCCCGGACCGCCTGGGAACCGCCCCGGACCGCCCCGGACCGCCCGGGACCGCCCTGGACCGCCCGGGAACCGCCCTGGACCGCCCCGGACCGCCCCGGACCGCCCCGGACCGCCCCGGACCGCCCCAGACCGCCCCGGACCACTCCGGACCGCCCCGGACCGCCCCGGACTGCCCGGGAACCGCCCCGGACCGCCCCGGACCGCCCCGGACCACCCCGGACCGCCCGGGAACCACCCCGGACCGCCCCGGACCGCCCCGGACCGCCCCGGTCCGCCCCGGACTGCCCCGGACCGCCCCGGACCGCCTGGGAACCGCCCCGGACCGCCCCGGACCGCCCCGGACCGCCCCGGACCGCCCGGGAACCGCCCCGGACCGCCCCGGACCGACCCGGACCGCTCCGGACCGCCCCGGACCGCCCCGGTCCGCCCCGGACCGCCCCGGACCGCCCCGGACCGCCCGGGAACCGCCCGGACCGCCCCGAACCGCCCGGATCGCCCCGGACCGCCACGGACCGCCCGGGAACCGCCCCGGACCGCCCCGGACCGCCCCGGACCGCCCCGGACCGCCCGGGAACCGCCCCGGACCGCCTCGGACCGCCCCGGACAGCCCGGGAACCGCCCCGGACCGCCCCGGACCACCCCGGACCGCCCCGGACCGCCACGGACTGCCCCGGACCGCCCTGGACCGCCCCGGACCACCCCGGACCGCCCGGGAACCGCCCCGGACCGCCCCGGACCGCCCAGGACTGCCCCGGACCACCCTGGACCGCCCAGGAAACGCCCCGGACCGCCCCGGATCGCCCCGGACCGCCCCGGACCGCCCCGGACCGCCCAGGTCCGCCCCGGACCGCCCCGGACCGCCCCGGACCGCATGGGGAACCGCCCCGGACCGCCCCGGACCGCCCCGGATCGCCCCGGACCGCCCCGGACAGCCCGGGAACCGCCCCGGACCGCCCCGGACCGCCCCGGACCGCCGAAGACCGCCCCGGACCGCCCCGGACTGCGCGGGAACCTCCCCGGACCGCCCCGGACGGCCCCGGACCGCCCCGGACCGCCCGGGAACCGCCCCGGACCGCGCCGGACCGCCCCGGACCGCCCCGGACCGCCCGGGAACCGCCCCGGACCGCCCCGGACCGCCCGGGAACTGCCCCGGACCGCCCCGGACCGCCCCGGACCGCCCCGGACCACCCCGGACCGCCCGGGAATCGCCCCGGACCGCCCCGGACCGCCCCGGACCGCCCGGGAACCGCCCCGGACCGCCCCGGACCGCCCGGGAACTGCCCCGGACCGCCCCGGACCGCCCCGGACCGCCCCGGACCACCGCGGACCGCCCGGGAATCGCCCCGGACCGCCCCGGACCGCCCCGGACCGCCCAGGAACCGCCCCGGACCGCCCCGGACCGCCCCGGACCGCCCCGGATGGCCCTGGACCGCCCCGGACTGCCCCGGACCGCTCCGGACCGCCCGGTAACCGCCCCGGACCGCCCCGGACCGCCCCGGACCGCCCGGGAACCGCCCCGGACCGCCCCGGACCGCCCCAGACCGCCCGGGAACCGCCCCGGACCGCCCCGGACCGCCCCGGACCACACCGGACCGCCCCGGACCGCCCCGGACCACCCCGGACCGCCCGGGAACCGCCCCGGACCGCCCCGAACCGCCCCGGACCGCCCCGGACCGCCCCGGACCGCCCGGGAACCGCCCCGGACCGCCCCGGACCGCCCCAGACCGCCCCGGACCGCCCCATACCGCCCCGGACCGCCCGGGAACCGCCCCGGACCGCCCCGGACCACCCCGGAAGGCCCCGGACGGCCCTGGACCGCCCCGGACTGCCCCGGACCACTCCGGACCGCCCGGGAACCGCCCCGGTCAGCCATGGACCGCCCCGGACCGCCCGGGAACCGCCCTGGACCGCCCCGGACCGCCCCGGACCGCCCCGGACCGCCCCAGACCGCCCCGGACCGCTCCGGACCGTCCCGGACCGCCCCGGACTGCCCGGGAACCGCCCCGGACCGCCCCGTACCGCCCAGGACCGCCCCGGACCGCCCGGGAACCGCCCCGGACCGCCCCGGACCGCCCAGGACCGCCCCGCACCACCCTGGACCGCCCAGGAAACGCCCCGGACCGCCCCGGATCGCCCCGGACCGCCCCGGACCGCCCCGGACCGCCCCGGTCCGCCCCGGACCGCCCCGGACCGCCCCGGACCGCATGGGGAACCGCCCCGGACCGCCCCGGACCGCATGGGGAACCGCCCCGGACCGCCCCGGACCGCCTTGGATCGCCCCGGACCGCCCCGGACCGCCCGGGAACCGCCACGGACCGCCCCGGACCGCCCCGGACCGCCCAAGACCGCCCCGGACCGCCCCGGACTGCGCGGGAACCTCCCCGGACCGCCCCGGACGGCCCCGGACCGCCCCGGACCGCCCGGGAACCGCCCCGGACCGCCCCGGACCGCCCCGGACCGCCCCGGACCGCCCGGGAACCGCCCCGGACCGCCCCGGACCGCCCGGGAACTGCCCCGGACTGCCCCGGACCGCCCCGGACCGCCCCGGACCACCCCGGACCGCCCGGGAATCGCCCCGGACCGGCCCGGACCGCCCCGGACCGCCCGGGAACCGCCCCGGACCGCCCCGGACCGCCCGGGACCGCCCCGGACCGCCCGGGAACCGCCCCGGACCGCCCCGGACCGCCCAGGACCGCCCCGGACCACCCTGGACCGCCCAGGAAACGCCCCGGACCGCCCCGGATCGCCCCGGACCGCCCCGGACCGCCCCGGACCGCCCCGGTCCGCCCCGGACCGCCCCGGACCGCCCCGGACCGCATGGGGAACCGCCCCGGACCGCCCCGGACCGCATGGGGAACCGCCCCGGACCGCCCCGGACCGCCTTGGATCGCCCCGGACCGCCCCGGACCGCCCGGGAACCGCCCCGGACCGCCCCGGACCGCCCCGGACCGCCCAAGACCGCCCCGGACCGCCCCGGACTGCGCGGGAACCTCCCCGGACCGCCCCGGACGGCCCCGGACCGCCCCGGACCGCCCGGGAACCGCCCCGGACCGCCCCGGACCGCCCCATACCGCCCCGGACCGCCCGGGAACCGCCCCGGACCGCCCCGGACCACCCCGGAAGGCCCCGGACGGCCCTGGACCGCCCCGGACTGCCCCGGACCACTCCGGACCGCCCGGGAACCGCCCCGGTCAGCCATGGACCGCCCCGGACCGCCCGGGAACCGCCCTGGACCGCCCCGGACCGCCCCGGACCGCCCCGGACCGCCCCAGACCGCCCCGGACCGCTCCGGACCGTCCCGGACCGCCCCGGACTGCCCGGGAACCGCCCCGGACCGCCCCGTACCGCCCAGGACCGCCCCGGACCGCCCGGGAACCGCCCCGGACCGCCCCGGACCGCCCAGGACCGCCCCGGACCACCCTGGACCGCCCAGGAAACGCCCCGGACCGCCCCGGATCGCCCCGGACCGCCCCGGACCGCCCCGGACCGCCCCGGTCCGCCCCGGACCGCCCCGGACCGCCCCGGACCGCATGGGGAACCGCCCCGGACCGCCCCGGACCGCATGGGGAACCGCCCCGGACCGCCCCGGACCGCCTTGGATCGCCCCGGACCGCCCCGGACCGCCCGGGAACCGCCCCGGACCGCCCCGGACCGCCCCGGACCGCCCAAGACCGCCCCGGACCGCCCCGGACTGCGCGGGAACCTCCCCGGACCGCCCCGGACGGCCCCGGACCGCCCCGGACCGCCCGGGAACCGCCCCGGACCGCCCCGGACCGCCCCGGACCGCCCCGGACCGCCCGGGAACCGCCCCGGACCGCCCCGGACCGCCCGGGAACTGCCCCGGACTGCCCCGGACCGCCCCGGACCGCCCCGGACCACCCCGGACCGCCCGGGAATCGCCCCGGACCGGCCCGGACCGCCCCGGACCGCCCGGGAACCGCCCCGGACCGCCCCGGACCGCCCGGGAACTGCCCCGGACCGCCCCGGACCGCCCCGGACCGCCCCGGACCACCCCGGACCGCCCGGGAATCGCCCCGGACCGCCCCGGACCGCCCCGGACCGCCCAGGAATCGCCCCGGACCGCCCCGGACCGCCCCGGACCGCCCCGGATGGCCCTGGACCGCCCCGGACCGCCCCGGACCGCTCCGGACCGCCCGGGAACCGCCCCGGACCGCCCCGGACCGCCCCGGACCGCCCGGGAACCGCCCCGGACCGCCCCGGACCGCCCCAGACCGCCCGGGAACCGCCCCGGACCGCCCCGGACCGCCCCGGACCACACCGGACCGCCCGGGACCGCCCCGGACCACACCGGACCGCCCGGGAACCGCCCCGGACCGCCCCGAAACGCCCCGGACCGCCCCGGACCGCCCCGGACCGCCCGGGAACCGCCCCGGACCGCCCCGGACCACCCCAGACCACCCCGGACCGCCCCATACCGCCCCGGACCGCCCGGGAACCGCCCCGGACCGCCCCGGACCACCCCGGAAGGCCCCGGACGGCCCTGGACCGCCCCGGACTGCCCCGGACCACTCCGGACCGCCCGGGAACCGCCCCGGTCAGCCATGGACCGCCCCGGACCGCCCGGGAACCGCCCTGGACCGCCCCGGACCGCCCCGGACCGCCCCGGACCGCCCCAGACCGCCCCGGACCGCTCCGGACCGCCCCGGACCGCCCCGGACTGCCCGGGAACCGCCCCGGACCGCCCCGTACCGCCCAGGACCGCCCCGGACCGCCCCGACCGCCCGGGAAATGCCCCGGACCGCCCCGGATCGCCCCGGACCGCCCCGGTCCGCCCCGGACTGCCCCGGACCGCCCCGGACCGCCCGGGAACCGCCCCGGACCGCCCCAGACCGCCCCGGACCGCCCCGGACCGCCCGGGAACCGCCCCGGACCGCCCCGGACCGCCCCGGACCACCCCGGACCGCCCGGGAACCACCCCGGACCGCCCCGGACCGCCCCGGACCGCCCCGGTCCGCCCCGGACCGCCCCGGACCGCCCCGGACCGCCTGGGAACCGCCCCGGACCGCCCCGGACCGCCCCGGACCGCCCCGGACCGCCCGGGAACCGCCCCGGACCGCCCCGGACCGAACCGGACCGCTCCGGACCGCCCCGGACCGCCCAGGTCCGCCCCGGACTGCCCCGGACCGCCCCGGACCGCCCGTGAACCGCCCGGACCGCCCCGGACCGCCCGGATCGCCCCGGACCGCCCCGGACCGCCCGGGAACCGCCCCGGACCGCCCCGGACCGCCCCGGACCGCCCCGGACCGCCCGGGAACCGCCCCGGACCGCCTCGGACCGCCTCGGACAGCCCGGGAACCGCCCCGGACCGCCCCGGACCGCCCGGACCGCCCCGGACCGCCACGGACTGCCCCGGACCGCCCTGGACCGCCCCGGACCGCCCCGGACCGCCCCGGACCGCCCGGGAACCGCCCCGGACCGCCCCGGACCGCCCAGGACCGCCCCGGACCACCCCGGACCGCCCGGGAACCGCCCCGGACCGCCCCGGACCGCCCCGGACCGCCCAAGACCGCCCCGGACCGCCCCGGACTGCGCGGGAACCTCCCCGGACCGCCCCGGACGGCCCCGGACCGCCCCGGACCGCCCGGGAACCGCCCCGGACCGCCCCGGACCGCCCCGGACCGCCCCGGACCGCCCGGGAACCGCCCCGGACCGCCCTGGACCGCCCGGGAACTGCCCCGGACCGCCCCGGACCGCCCCGGACCGCCCCGGACCACCCCGGACCGCCCGGGAATCGCCCCGGACCGCCCCGGACCGCCCCGGACCGCCCGGGAACCGCCCCGGACCGCCCCGGACCGCCCCGGACCGCCCCGGACCGCCCGGGAACCGCCCCGGACCGCCCCGGACCGCCCCGGACCGCCCCGGACCGCCCGGGAACCGCCCCGGACCGCCCCGGACCGCCCGGGAACTGCCCCGGACCGCCCCGGACCGCCCCGGACCACCCCGGACCGCCCCGGACCACCCCGGACCGCCCGGGAACCGCCCCGGACCGCCCCGGACCGCCCCGGACCGCCCCGGACCGCCCCGAACCGCCCGCGAACCGCCCCGGACCGCCCCGGACCGCCCCGGACCGCCCCGGACCGCCCGGGAACCGCCCCGGACCGCCCCGGACCGCCCCGGACCGCCCCGGACCACCCCGGACCGCCCGGGAACCGCCCCGGACCGCCCCGGACCGCCCCGGACCGCCCCGGACCGCCCGGGAACCGCCCCGGACTGCCCCGGACCGCCCCGGACCGCCCCGGACCGCCCGGGAACCGCCTCGGACTGCCCCGGACCGCCCCGGACCGCCCAGGAACCGCCCTGGACCGCCCACGGACCGCCCGGGAACCGCCCCGGACTGCCCCGGACCGCCCCGGACCGCCCCGGACCGCCCCGGACCGCCCGGGAACTGCCCCGGAACGCCCCGGTCCGCCCCGGACCGCCCCGGACCGCCCCGGACCGCCCGGGAACCGCCCCGGACCGCCCCGGACCGCCCCGGACCGCCCCGTACCGCCCGGGAACCGCCCCGAACCGCCCCGGACCGCCCCGGACCGCCCCGACCGCCCCGGATCGCCCCGGACTGCCCGGGAACCGCCCTTGGACCGCCCCGGACCGCCCCGGACTGCCCCGGACCGCCCCGGACCGCCCGGGAACCGCCCCGGAACGCCCCGGACCGCCCCGGACCGCCCCGGACCGCCCCGGACCGCCCCGGTCCGCCCCGGACCGCCCCGGACCGCCCCGGACCGCCCAGGACCGCCCCGGACCACCCCGGACCGCCCGGGAACCGCCCCGGACCGCCCCGGACCGCCCCGGACCGCCCAAGACCGCCCCGGACCGCCCCGGACTGCGCGGGAACCTCCCCGGACCGCCCCGGACGGCCCCGGACCGCCCCGGACCGCCCGGGAACCGCCCCGGACCGCCCCGGACCGCCCCGGACCGCCCCGGACCGCCCGGGAACCGCCCCGGACCGCCCTGGACCGCCCGGGAACTGCCCCGGACCGCCCCGGACCGCCCCGGGACCGCCCCGGACCACCCCGGACCGCCCGGGAATCGCCCCGGACCGCCCCGGACCGCCCCGGACCGCCCGGGAACCGCCCCGGACCGCCCCGGACCGCCCCGGACCGCCCCGGACCGCCCGGGAACCGCCCCGGACCGCCCCGGACCGCCCCGGACCGCCCCGGACCGCCCGGGAACCGCCCCGGACCGCCCCGGACCGCCCGGGAACTGCCCCGGACCGCCCCGGACCGCCCCGGACCACCCCGGACCGCCCCGGACCACCCCGGACCGCCCGGGAACCGCCCCGGACCGCCCCGGACCGCCCCGGACCGCCCCGGACCGCCCCGAACCGCCCGCGAACCGCCCCGGACCGCCCCGGACCGCCCCGGACCGCCCCGGACCGCCCGGGAACCGCCCCGGACCGCCCCGGACCGCCCCGGACCGCCCCGGACCACCCCGGACCGCCCGGGAACCGCCCCGGACCGCCCCGGACCGCCCCGGACCGCCCCGGACCGCCCGGGAACCGCCCCGGACTGCCCCGGACCGCCCCGGACCGCCCCGGACCGCCCGGGAACCGCCTCGGACTGCCCCGGACCGCCCCGGACCGCCCAGGAACCGCCCTGGACCGCCCACGGACCGCCCGGGAACCGCCCCGGACTGCCCCGGACCGCCCCGGACCGCCCCGGACCGCCCCGGACCGCCCGGGAACTGCCCCGGAACGCCCCGGTCCGCCCCGGACCGCCCCGGACCGCCCCGGACCGCCCGGGAACCGCCCCGGACCGCCCCGGACCGCCCCGGACCGCCCCGTACCGCCCGGGAACCGCCCCGAACCGCCCCGGACCGCCCCGGACCGCCCCGACCGCCCCGGATCGCCCCGGACTGCCCGGGAACCGCCCTTGGACCGCCCCGGACCGCCCCGGACTGCCCCGGACCGCCCCGGACCGCCCGGGAACCGCCCCGGAACGCCCCGGACCGCCCCGGACCGCCCCGGACCGCCCCGGACCGCCCCGGTCCGCCCCGGACCGCCCCGGACCGCCCCGGACCGCCCGGGAACCGCCCCGGACCGCCCCGGACCGCCCCGGACCGCCCCGGACCGCCCGGGAACCGCCCCGGACCGCCCCGGACCGCCCCGGAACGCCCCGGACCGCCCCGGAGCGCCCCGGACCGCCCGGGACCCGCCCCGAACCGCCCCGGACCGCCCCGGACCGCCCGGGAACCGCCTCAGACCGCCCCGGACCGCCCCGGACCGCCCGGGTACCGCCCCGGACCGCCCCGGACTGCCCCGGACCGCCCTGGACCGCCCGGGAACCGCCCCGGAACGCCCCGGACCGCCCCGGACCGCCCCGGACCGCCCCGGACCGCCCGGGAACCTACCGGACCGCCCCGGACCGCCCCGGACCGCCCCGGAACGCCCCGGACCGCCCAGGAACCGCCCCGAACCGCCCCGGACCGCCCCGGACTGCGCGGGAACCTCCCCGGACCGCCCCGGACGGCCCCAGACCGCCCCGGACCGCCCGGGAACCGCCCCGGACCACCCCGGACCGCCCCGGACCGCCCCGGACCGCCCCGGACCGCCCGGGAACCGCCCCGGAACGCCCCGGACCGCCCCGGACCGCCCCGGACCGCCCGGGAACCTACCGGACCGCCCCGGACCACCCCGGACCGCCCCGGACCGCCCCGGACCGCCCAGGAACCGCCCCGAACCGCCCCAGACCGCCCCGGACTGCGCGGGAACCTCCCCGGACCGCCCCGGACGGCCCCAGACCGCCCCGGACCGCCCGGGAACCGCCCCGGGCCGCCCCGGACCGCCCCGGACCGCCCCGGACCGCCCCGGACCGCCCGGGAACCGCCCCGGACCGCCCCGGACCGCCCGGGAACTGCCCCGGACCGCCCCGGACCGCCCCGGACCGCCCCGGACCACCCCGGACTGCCCGGGAACCGCACCGGACCGCCCTGGACCGCCCCGGACCGCCCGGGAACCGCCCCCGACCGCCCCGAACCGCCCCGGACCGCCCCGGACCGCCCGGGAACCGCCCCGGACCACCCCGGACCGCCCCGGACCGCCCCGGACCGCCCCGGACCGCCCGGGAACCGCCCCGGACCGCCCCGGACCGCCCGGGAACTGCCCCGGACCGCCCCGGACCGCCCCGGACCACCCCGGACCGCCCCGGACCACCCCGGACCGCCCGGGAACCGCCCCGGACCACCCAGACCGCCCCGGACCGCCCCGGACCGCCCCGGACCGCCCGCGAACCGCCCCGGACAGCCCTGGACCGCCCGGGACCGCCCCGGACCGCCCCGGACCGCCCGGGAACCGCCCCGGACCGCCCCGGACCGCCCCGGACCGCCCCGGACCACCCCGGACCGCCCCGGAACCGCCCCGGACTGCCCCGGACCGCCCCGGACCGCCCCGGACCGCCCCGGACCGCCCGGGAACCGCCTCGGACCGCCCCGGACCGCCCCGGACCGCCCCGGACCGCCCAGGAACCGCCCTGGACCGCCCACGGACCGCCCGGGAACCGCCCCGGACTGCCCCGGACCGCCCCGGACCGCCCCAAACCGCCCCGGACCGCCCGGGAACCACCCCGGAACGCCCCGGTCCGCCCCGGACCGCCCCGGACCGCCCCGGACCGCCCGGGAACCGCCCCGGACCGCCCCGGACCGCCCCGGACCGCCCCGTACCACCCGGGAACCGCCCCGGACCGCCCCGGACCGCCCCGGACCGCCCCGGACGGCCCTGGACCGCCCCGGACCGCCCCGGACCGCCCCGGACTGCCCGGGAACCGCCCCGGACCGCCCCGACCGCCCCGGACCGCCCCGGACTGCCCGGGAACCGCCCTTGGACCGCCCCGGACCGCCCCGGACTGCCCCGGACCGCCCCGGACCGCCCCGGACCGCCCCAGACCGCCCCGGACCGCCCCGGACCGCCCCGGTCCGCCCCGGACCGCCCCGGACCGCCCCGGACCGCCCGGGAACCGCCCCGGACCGCCCCGGACCGCCCCGGACCGCCCGGGAACCGCCCCGGACCGCCCCGGACCGCCCCGGACCACCCCGGAACGCCCCGGACCGCCCCGAACCGCCCCGGACCGCTCCGGACCGCCCGGGACCCGCCCCGAACCGCCCCGGACCGCCCCGGACCGCCCGGGAACCGCCTCAGACCGCCCCGGACCGCCCCGGACCGCCCGGGTACTGCCCCGGACCGCCCCGGACCGCCCCAGACCGCCCCGGACCGCCCCGGACCGCCCGGGAACCGCCCCGGAACGCCCCGGACCGCCCCGGACCGCCCCGGACCGCCCCGGACCGCCCGGGAACCTACCGGACCGCCCCGGACCGCCCGGGAACTGCCCCGGACCGCCCCGGACCGCCCCGGACCACCCCGGACCGCCCCGGACCACCCCGGACCGCCCGGGAACCGCCCCGGACCACCCCGGACCGCCCCGGACCGCCCCGGACCGCCCCGGACCGCCCGCGAACCGCCCCGGACAGCCCTGGACCGCCCGGGACCGCCCCGGACCGCCCCGGACCGCCCGGGAACCGCCCCGGACCGCCCCGGACCGCCCCGGACCGCCCCGGACCACCCCGGACCGCCCCGGAACCGCCCCGGACTGCCCCGGACCGCCCCGGACCGCCCCGGACCGCCCCGGACCGCCCGGGAACCGCCTCGGACCGCCCCGGACCGCCCCGGACCGCCCCGGACCGCCCAGGAACCGCCCTGGACCGCCCACGGACCGCCCGGGAACCGCCCCGGACTGCCCCGGACCGCCCCGGACCGCCCCAAACCGCCCCGGACCGCCCGGGAACCACCCCGGAACGCCCCGGTCCGCCCCGGACCGCCCCGGACCGCCCCGGACCGCCCGGGAACCGCCCCGGACCGCCCCGGACCGCCCCCGGACCGCCCCGTACCACCCGGGAACCGCCCCGGACCGCCCCGGACCGCCCCGGACCGCCCCGGACGGCCCTGGACCGCCCCGGACCGCCCCGGACCGCCCCGGACTGCCCGGGAACCGCCCCGGACTGCCCCGACCGCCCCGGACCGCCCCGGACTGCCCGGGAACCGCCCTTGGACCGCCCCGGACCGCCCCGGACTGCCCCGGACCGCCCCGGACCGCCCCGGACCGCCCCAGACCGCCCCGGACCGCCCCGGACCGCCCCGGTCCGCCCCGGACCGCCCCGGACCGCCCCGGACCGCCCGGGAACCGCCCCGGACCGCCCCGGACCGCCCCGGACCGCCCGGGAACCGCCCCGGACCGCCCCGGACCGCCCCGGACCACCCCGGAACGCCCCGGACCGCCCCGGACCGCCCCGGACCGCTCCGGACCGCCCGGGACCCGCCCCGAACCGCCCCGGACCGCCCCGGACCGCCCGGGAACCGCCTCAGACCGCCCCGGACCGCCCCGGACCGCCCGGGTACTGCCCCGGACCGCCCCGGACCGCCCCAGACCGCCCCGGACCGCCCCGGACCGCCCGGGAACCGCCCCGGAACGCCCCGGACCGCCCCGGACCGCCCCGGACCGCCCCGGACCGCCCGGGAACCTACCGGACCGCCCCGGACTGCCCCGGACCGCCCCGGACCGCCCCGGACCGCCCAAGAACCGCCCCGAACCGCCCCGGACCGCCCCGGACCGCCCCGGTCCGCCCCGGACCGCCCCGGACCGCCCCGGACCGCCTGGGAACCGCCCCGGACCGCCCCGGACCGCCCCGGACCGCCCCGGACCGCCCGGGAACCGCCCCGGACCGCCCCGGACCGACCCGGACCGCTCCGGACCGCCCCGGACCGCCCCGGTCCGCCCCGGACTGCCCCGGACCGCCCGGACCGCCCGTGAACCGCCCGGACCGCCCCGGACCGCCCGGATCGCCCCGGACCGCCCCGGACCGCCCGGGAACCGCCCCGGACCGCCCCGGACCGCCCCGGACCGCCCGGGAACCGCCCCGGACCGCCTCGGACCGCCCCGGACAGCCCGGGAACCGCCCCGGACCGCCCCGGACCGCCCCGGACCGCCCCGGACCGCCACGGACTGCCCCGGACCGCCCTGGACCGCCCCGGACCGCCCCGGACCGCCCCGGACCGCCCGGGAACCGCCCCGGACCGCCCCGGACCGCCCAGGACCGCCCCGGACCACCCTGGACCGCCCAGGAAACGCCCCGGACCGCCCCGGATCGCCCCGGACCGCCCCGGACCGCCCCGGACCGCCCCGGTCCGCCCCGGACCGTCCCGGACCGCCCCGGACCGCATGGGGAACCGCCCCGGACCGCCCCGGACCGCCCCGGATCGCCCCGGACCGCCCCGGACCGCCCGGGAACCGCCCCGGACCGCCCCGGACCGCCCCGGACCGCCCAAGACCGCCCCGGACCGCCCCGGACTGCGCGGGAACCTCCCCGGACCGCCCCGGACGGCCCCGGACCGCCCCGGACCGCCCGGGAACCGCCCCGGACCGCCCCGGACCGCCCCGGACCGCCCCGGACCACCCGGGAACCGCCCCGGACCGCCCCGGACCGCCCGGGAACTGCCCCGGACCGCCCCGGACCGCCCCGGACCGCCCCGGACCACCCCGGACCGCCCGGGAATCGCCCCGGACCGCCCCGGACCGCCCCGGACCGCCCGGGAACCGCCCCGGACCGCCCCGGACCGCCCCGGGACCGCCCCGGACCGCCCGGGAACCGCCCCGGACCGCCCCGGACCGCCCCGGACCGCCCCGGACCGCCCCGGACCGCCCGGGAACCGCCCCGGACCGCCCCGGACCGCCCGGGAACTGCCCGGACCGCCCCGGACCGCCCCGGACCACCCCGGACCGCCCCGGACCACCCGGACCGCCCGGGAACCGCCCGGACCGCCCCGGACCGCCCGAACCGCCCGCGAACCGCCCCGGACCGCCCCGGACCGCCCCGGACCGCCCCGGACCGCCCGGGAACCGCCCCGGACCGCCCCGGACCGCCCCGGACCGCCCCGGACCGCCCGGGAACCGCCCCGGACCGCCCCGGACCGCCCGGAACTGCCCCGGACCGCCCCGGACCGCCCCGGACCGCCCCGGACCACCCCGGACCGCCCGGGAATCGCCCCGGACCGCCCCGGACCGCCCCGGACCGCCCGGGAACCGCCCCGGACCGCCCCGGACCGCCCCGGACCGCCCCGGACCGCCCGGGAACCGCCCCGGACCGCCCCGGACCGCCCCGGACCGCCCCGGACCGCCCGGGAACCGCCCCGGACCGCCCCGGACCGCCGGGAACTGCCCCGGACCGCCCCGGACCGCCCCGGACCACCCCGGACCGCCCCGGACCACCCCGGACCGCCCGGAACCGCCCCGGACCGCCCCGGACCGCCCCGGACCGCCCCGAACCGCCCGCGAACCGCCCCGGACCGCCCTGGACCGCCCCCGGACCGCCCCGGACCGCCCCGGACCGCCCGGGAACCCGCCCCGGACCGCCCCGGACCGCCCCGGACCGCCCCGGACCACCCCGGACCGCCCGGGAACCGCCCCGGACCGCCCGGGAACCGCCCCGGACTGCCTGGACCGCCCCGGACCGCCCCGGACCGCCCGGGAACCGCCTCGGACCACCCCGCCCGGACCGCCCCGGACCGCCCAGGAACCGCCCTGGACCGCCCACGGACCGCCCGGGAACCGCCCCGGACTGCCCCGGACCGCCCCGGACCGCCCGGACCGCCCCGGACCGCCCGGGAACTGCCCCGGAACGCCCCGGTCCGCCCCGGACCGCCCCGGACCGCCCCGGACCGCCCGGGAACCGCCCCGGACCGCCCCGGACCGCCCCGTACCGCCCGGGAACCGCCCCGAACCGCCCCGGACCCCGCCCCGGACCGCCCCGACCGCCCCGGACCGCCCCGGACTGCCCGGGAACCGCCCTTGGACCGCCCCGGACCGCCCCGGACTGCCCTGGACCGCCCCGGACCGCCCGGGAACCGCCCCGGACCGCCCCCGGACCGCCCCGGACCGCCCCGGACCGCCCCGGTCCGCCCCGGACCGCCCCGGCCGCCCCGGACCGGCCCGGGAACCGCCCCGGACCGCCCCGGACCGCCCCGGACCGCCCCGGACCGCCCGGGAACCGCCCCGGACCGCCCGGACCGCCCCGGAACGCCCCGGACCGCCCCGGACCGCCCCGGACCGCCCGGGACCCGCCCCGAACCGCCCCGGACCGCCCCGGACCGCCCGGGAACCGCCTCAGACCGCCCCGGACCGCCCCGGACCGCCCGGGTACCGCCCCGGACCGCCCCGGACCGCCCCGGACCGCCCTGGACCGCCCGGGAACCGCCCCCGGAACGCCCCGGACCGCCCCGGACCGCCCCGGACCGCCCCGGACCGCCCGGGAACCTACCGCGGACCGCCCCGGACCGCCCGCCCGGAACGCCCCGGACCGCCCAGGAACCGCCCCGAACCGCCCCGGACCGCCCCGGACTGCGCGGGAACCTCCCCGGACCGCCCCGGACGGCCCCAGACCGCCCCGGACCGCCCGGGAACCGCCCCGGACCACCCCGGACCGCCCCGGACCACCCGGGAACCGCCCCGGACCGCCCCGGACCGCCCCGGACCGCCCCGTACCGCCCGGGAACCGCCCCGAACCGCCCCGGACCGCCCCGGACCGCCCCGACCGCCCCGGATCGCCCCGGACTGCCCGGGGAACCGCCCTTGGACCGCCCCGGACCGCCCCGGACTGCCCCGGACCGCCCCGGACCGCCCGGGAACCGCCCCGGACCGCCCCGGACCGCCCCGGACCGCCCCGGGACCGCCCCGGACCGACCCGGTCCGCCCCGGACCGCCCCGGACCGCCCCGGACCGCCCGGGAACCGCCCCGGACCGCCCCGGACCGCCCCGGACCGCCCCGGACCGCCCGGGAACCGCCCCGGACCGCCCCGGACCGCCCCGGAACGCCCCGGACCGCCCCGGAGCGCCCGGACCGCCCGGGACCCGCCCCGAACCGCCCCGGACCGCCCGGACCGCCCGGGAACCGCCTCAGACCGCCCCGGACCGCCCCGGACCGCCCGGGTACCGCCCCGGACCGCCCCGGACTGCCCCGGACCGCCCTGGACCGCCCGGGAACCGCCCCGGAACGCCCCGGACCGCCCCGGACCGCCCCGGACCGCCCCGGACCGCCCGGGAACCTACCGGACCGCCCCGGACCGCCCCGGACCGCCCCGGAACGCCCCGGACCGCCCAGGAACCGCCCCGAACCGCCCCGGACCGCCCCGGACTGCGCGGGAACCTCCCCGGACCGCCCCGGACGGCCCCAGACCGCCCCGGACCGCCCGGGAACCGCCCCGGACCACCCCGGACCGCCCCGGACCGCCCCGGACCGCCCCGGACCGCCCGGGAACCGCCCCGGAACGCCCCGGACCGCCCCGGATCGCCCCGGACCGCCCGGGAACCTACCGGACCGCCCCGGACCACCCCGGACCGCCCCGGACCGCCCCGGACCGCCCAGGAACCGCCCCGAACCGCCCCGGACCGCCCCGGACTGCGCGGGAACCTCCCCGGACCGCCCCGGACGGCCCCAGACCGCCCCGGACCGCCCGGGAACCGCCCCGGGCCGCCCCGGACCGCCCCGGACCGCCCCGGACCGCCCCGGACCGCCCGGGAACCGCCCCGGACCGCCCCGGACCGCCCGGGAACTGCCCCGGACCGCCCCGGACCGCCCCGGACCGCCCCGGACCGCCCCGGACCACCCCGGACTGCCCGGGAACCGCACCGGACCGCCCTGGACCGCCCCGGACCGCCCGGGAACCGCCCCCGACCGCCCCGAACCGCCCCGGACCGCCCTGGACCGCCCGGGAACCGCCCCGGACCACCCCGGACCGCCCCGGACCGCCCCGGACCGCCCCGGACCGCCCGGGAACCGCCCCGGACCGCCCCGGACCGCCCAGGAACTGCCCCGGACCGCCCCGGACCGCCCCGGACCACCCCGGACCGCCCCGGACCACCCCGGACCGCCCGGGAACCGCCCCGGACCACCCCGGACCGCCCCGGACCGCCCCGGACCGCCCCGGACCGCCCGCGAACCGCCCCGGACAGCCCTGGACCGCCCGGGACCGCCCCGGACCGCCCCGGACCGCCCGGGAACCGCCCCGGACCGCCCCGGACCGCCCCGGACCGCCCCGGACCGCCCGGGAACCGCCCCGGACCGCCCCGGACCGCCCCGGACCGCCACGGACCACCCCGGACCGCCCCGGAACCGCCCCGGACCGCCCCGGACCGCCCCGGACCGCCCGGGAACCGCCCCGGACCGCCCCGGACCGCCCCGGACCGCCCCGGACCGCCCGGGAACCGCCTCGGACCGCCCCGGACCGCCCCGGACCGCCCCGGACCGCCCAGGAACCGCCCTGGACCGCCCACGGACCGCCCGGGAACCGCCCCGGACTGCCCCGGACCGCCCCGGACCGCCCCAAACCGCCCCGGACCGCCCGGGAACCACCCCGGAACGCCCCGGTCCGCCCCGGACCGCCCCGGACCGCCCCGGACCGCCCGGGAACCGCCCCGGACCGCCCCGGACCGCCCCGGACCGCCCCGTACCACCCGGGAACCGCCCCGGACCGCCCCGGACCGCCCCGGACCGCCCCGGACGGCCCTGGACCGCCCCGGACCGCCCCGGACCGCCCCGGACTGCCCGGGAACCGCCCCGGACCGCCCCGACCGCCCCGGACCGCCCCGGACTGCCCGGGAACCGCCCTTGGACCGCCCCGGACCGCCCCGGACTGCCCCGGACCGCCCCGGACCGCCCGGGAACCGCCCCGGACCGCCCCGGACCGCCCCGGACCGCCCCGGACCGCCCCGGTCCGCCCCGGACCGCCCCGGACCGCCCCGGACCGCCCGGGAACCGCCCCGGACCGCCCCGGACCGCCCCGGACCGCCCTGGAACCGCCCCGGACCGCCCGGACCGCCCCGGACCACCCCGGAACGCCCCGGACCGCCCCGGACCGCCCCGGACCGCTCCGGACCGCCCGGGACCCGCCCCGAACCGCCCCGGACCGCCCCGGACCGCCCGGGAACCGCCTCAGACTGCCCCGGACCGCCCCGGACCGCCCGGGTACTGCCCCGGACCGCCCCGGACCGCCCCGGACCGCCCCGGACCGCCCCGGACCGCCCGGGAACCGCCCCGGAACGCCCCGGACCGCCCCGGACCGCCCCGGACCGCCCCGGACCGCCCGGGAACCTACCGGACCGCCCCGGACTGCCCCGGACCGCCCCGGACCGCCCCGGACCGCCCAAGAACCGCCCCGAACCGCCCCGGACCGCCCCGGACCGCCCCGGTCCGCCCCGGACCGCCCCGGACCGCCCCGGACCGCCTGGGAACCGCCCCGGACCGCCCCGGACCGCCCCGGACCGCCCCGGACCGCCCGGGAACCGCCCCGGACCGCCCCGGACCGACCCGGACCGCTCCGGACCGCCCCGGACCGCCCCGGTCCGCCCCGGACTGCCCCGGACCGCCCCGGACCGCCCGTGAACCGCCCGGACCGCCCCGGACCGCCCGGATCGCCCCGGACCGCCCCGGACCGCCCGGGAACCGCCCCGGACCGCCCCGGACCGCCCCGGACCGCCCGGGAACCGCCCCGGACCGCCTCGGACCGCCCCGGACAGCCCGGGAACCGCCCCGGACCGCCCCGGACCGCCCCGGACCGCCCCGGACCGCCACGGACTGCCCCGGACCGCCCTGGACCGCCCCGGACCGCCCCGGACCGCCCCGGACCGCCCGGGAACCGCCCCGGACCGCCCCGGACCGCCCAGGACCGCCCCGGACCACCCTGGACCGCCCAGGAAACGCCCCGGACCGCCCCGGATCGCCCCGGACCGCCCCGGACCGCCCCGGACCGCCCCGGTCCGCCCCGGACCGCCCCGGACCGCCCCGGACCGCATGGGGAACCGCCCCGGACCGCCCCGGACCGCCCCGGATCGCCCCGGACCGCCCCGGACCGCCCGGGAACCGCCCCGGACCGCCCCGGACCGCCCCGGACCGCCCAAGACCGCCCCGGACCGCCCCGGACTGCGCGGGAACCTCCCCGGACCGCCCCGGACGGCCCCGGACCGCCCCGGACCGCCCGGGAACCGCCCCGGACCGCCCCGGACCGCCCCGGACCGCCCCGGACCGCCCGGGAACCGCCCCGGACCGCCCCGGACCGCCCCGGACCGCCCCGGACCGCCCGGGAACCGCCCCGGACCGCCCCGGACCGCCCGGGAACCGCCCCGGACCGCCCCGGACCGCCCCGGACCGCCCCGGACCGCCCCGGACCACCCCGGACTGCCCGGGAACCGCACCGGACCGCCCTGGACCGCCCCGGACCGCCCGGGAACCGCCCCCGACCGCCCCGAACCGCCCCGGACCGCCCCGGACCGCCCGGGAACCGCCCCGGACCACCCCGGACCGCCCCGGACCGCCCCGGACCGCCCCGGACCGCCCGGGAACCGCCCCGGACCGCCCCGGACCGCCCGGGAACTGCCCCGGACCGCCCCGGACCGCCCCGGACCACCCCGGACCGCCCCGGACCACCCCGGACCGCCCGGGAACCGCCCCGGACCACCCCGGACCGCCCCGGACCGCCCCGGACCGCCCCGGACCGCCCGCGAACCGCCCCGGACAGCCCTGGACCGCCCGGGACCGCCCCGGACCGCCCCGGACCGCCCGGGAACCGCCCCGGACCGCCCCGGACCGCCCCGGACCGCCCCGGACCGCCCGGGAACCGCCCCGGACCGCCCCGGACCGCCCCGGACCGCCCCGGACCACCCCGGACCGCCCCGGAACCGCCCCGGACCGCCCCGGACCGCCCCGGACCGCCCGGGAACCGCCCCGGACCGCCCCGGACCGCCCCGGACCGCCCCGGACCGCCCGGGAACCGCCTCGGACCGCCCCGGACCGCCCCGGACCGCCCCGGACCGCCCAGGAACCGCCCTGGACCGCCCACGGACCGCCCGGGAACCGCCCCGGACTGCCCCGGACCGCCCCGGACCGCCCCAAACCGCCCCGGACCGCCCGGGAACCACCCCGGAACGCCCCGGTCCGCCCCGGACCGCCCCGGACCGCCCCGGACCGCCCGGGAACCGCCCCGGACCGCCCCGGACCGCCCCGGACCGCCCCGTACCACCCGGGAACCGCCCCGGACCGCCCCGGACCGCCCCGGACCGCCCCGGACGGCCCTGGACCGCCCCGGACCGCCCCGGACCGCCCCGGACTGCCCGGGAACCGCCCCGGACCGCCCCGACCGCCCCGGACCGCCCCGGACTGCCCGGGAACCGCCCTTGGACCGCCCCGGACCGCCCCGGACTGCCCCGGACCGCCCCGGACCGCCCGGGAACCGCCCCGGGACCGCCCCGGACCGCCCCGGACCGCCCGGGAACCGCCCCGGACCGCCCCGGACCGCCCCGGACCACCCCGGAACGCCCCGGACCGCCCCGGACCGCCCCGGACCGCTCCGGACCGCCCGGGACCCGCCCCGAACCGCCCCGGACCGCCCCGGACCGCCCGGGAACCGCCTCAGACTGCCCCGGACCGCCCCGGACCGCCCGGGTACTGCCCCGGACCGCCCCGGACCGCCCCGGACCGCCCCGGACCGCCCCGGACCGCCCGGGAACCGCCCCGGAACGCCCCGGACCGCCCCGGACCGCCCCGGACCGCCCCGGACCGCCCGGGAACCTACCGGACCGCCCCGGACTGCCCCGGACCGCCCCGGACCGCCCCGGACCGCCCAAGAACCGCCCCGAACCGCCCCGGACCGCCCCGGACCGCCCCGGTCCGCCCCGGACCGCCCCGGACCGCCCCGGACCGCCTGGGAACCGCCCCGGACCGCCCCGGACCGCCCCGGACCGCCCCGGACCGCCCGGGAACCGCCCCGGACCGCCCCGGACCGACCCGGACCGCTCCGGACCGCCCCGGACCGCCCCGGTCCGCCCCGGACTGCCCCGGACCGCCCCGGACCGCCCGTGAACCGCCCGGACCGCCCCGGACCGCCCGGATCGCCCCGGACCGCCCCGGACCGCCCGGGAACCGCCCCGGACCGCCCCGGACCGCCCCGGACCGCCCGGGAACCGCCCCGGACCGCCTCGGACCGCCCCGGACAGCCCGGGAACCGCCCCGGACCGCCCCGGACCGCCCCGGACCGCCCCGGACCGCCACGGACTGCCCCGGACCGCCCTGGACCGCCCCGGACCGCCCCGGACCGCCCCGGACCGCCCGGGAACCGCCCCGGACCGCCCCGGACCGCCCAGGACCGCCCCGGACCACCCTGGACCGCCCAGGAAATGCCCCGGACCGCCCCGGATCGCCCCGGACCGCCCCGGACCGCCCCGGACCGCCCCGGTCCGCCCCGGACCGCCCCGGACCGCCCCGGACCGCATGGGGAACCGCCCCGGACCGCCCCGGACCGCCCCGGATCGCCCCGGACCGCCCCGGACCGCCCGGGAACCGCCCCGGACCGCCCCGGACCGCCCCGGACCGCCCAAGACCGCCCCGGACCGCCCCGGACTGCGCGGGAACCTCCCCGGACCGCCCCGGACGGCCCCGGACCGCCCCGGACCGCCCGGGAACCGCCCCGGACCGCCCCGGACCGCCCCGGACCGCCCCGGACCGCCCGGGAACCGCCCCGGACCGCCCCGGACCGCCCGGGAACTGCCCCGGACCGCCCCGGACCGCCCCGGACCGCCCCAGACCACCCCGGACCGCCCGGGAATCGCCCCGGACCGCCCCGGACCGCCCCGGACCGCCCGGGAACCGCCCCGGACCGCCCCGGACCGCCCCGGACCGCCCCGGACCGCCCGGGAACCGCCCCGGACCGCCCCGGACCGCCCCGGACCGCCCCGGACCGCCCCGGACCGCCCCGGACCGCCCGGGAACCGCCCCGGACCGCCCCGGACCGCCCGGGAACTGCCCCGGACCGCCCCGGACCACCCCGGACCGCCCCGGACCACCCCGGACCGCCCGGGAACCGCCCCGGACCGCCCCGGACCGCCCCGGACCGCCCCGAACCGCCCGCGAACCGCCCCGGACCGCCCTGGACCGCCCCGGACCGCCCCGGACCGCCCCGGACCGCCCGGGAACCGCCCCGGACCGCCCCGGACCGCCCCGGACCGCCCCGGACCACCCCGGACCGCCCGGGAACCGCCCCGGACCGCCCCGGACCGCCCCGGACCGCCCCGGACCGCCCGGGAACCGCCCCGGACTGCCCTGGACCGCCCCGGACCGCCCCGGACCGCCCGGGAACCGCCTCGGACCGCCCCGGACCGCCCCGGACCGCCCAGGAACCGCCCTGGACCGCCCACGGACCGCCCGGGAACCGCCCCGGACTGCCCCGGACCGCCCCGGACCGCCCCGGACCGCCCCGGACCGCCCGGGAACTGCCCCGGAACGCCCCGGTCCGCCCCGGACCGCCCCGGACCGCCCCGGACCGCCCGGGAACCGCCCCGGACCGCCCCGGACCGCCCCGGACCGCCCCGTACCGCCCGGGAACCGCCCCGAACCGCCCCGGACCGCCCCGGACCGCCCCGACCGCCCCGGACCGCCCCGGACTGCCCGGGAACCGCCCTTGGACCGCCCCGGACCGCCCCCGACTGCCCTGGACCGCCCCGGACCGCCCGGGAACCGCCCCGGACCGCCCCGGACCGCCCCGGACCGCCCCGGACCGCCCCGGACCGCCCCGGACCGCCCCGGACCGCCCGGGAACCGCCCCGGACCGCCCCGGACCGCCCCGGACCGCCCCGGACCGCCCGGGAACCGCCCCGGACCGCCCCGGACCGCCCCGGAACGCCCCGGACCGCCCCGGACCGCCCCGGACCGCCCGGGACCCGCCCCGAACCGCCCCGGACCGCCCCGGACCGCCCGGGAACCGCCTCAGACCGCCCCGGACCGCCCCGGACCGCCCGGGTACCGCCCCGGACCGCCCCGGACCGCCCCGGACCGCCCTGGACCGCCCGGGAACCGCCCCGGAACGCCCCGGACCGCCCCGGACCGCCCCGGACCGCCCCGGACCGCCCGGGAACCTACCGGACCGCCCCGGACCGCCCCGGACCGCCCCGGAACGCCCCGGACCGCCCAGGAACCACCCCGAACCGCCCCGGACCGCCCCGGACTGCGCGGGAACCTCCCCGGACCGCCCCGGACGGCCCCAGACCGCCCCGGACCGCCCGGGGAACCGCCCCGGACCACCCCGGACCGCCCCGGACCGCCCCGGACCGCCCCGGACCGCCCGGGAACCGCCCCGGAACGCCCCGGACCGCCCCGGACCGCCCTGGAACCTACCGGACCGCCCCGGACCACCCCGGACCGCCCCGGACCGCCCCGGACCGCCCAGCAACCGCCCCGAACCGCCCCGGACCGCCCCGGACTGCGCAGGAACCTCCCCGGACCGCCCCGGACGGCCCCAGACCGCCCCGGACCGCCCGGGAACCGCCCCGGGCCGCCCCGGACCGCCCCGGACCGCCCGGGAACCGCCCCGGAACGCCCCGGACCGCCCCGGACCGCCCTGGAACCTACCGGACCGCCCCGGACCACCCCGGACCGCCCCGGACCGCCCCGGACCGCCCAGCAACCGCCCCGAACCGCCCCGGACCGCCCCGGACTGCGCAGGAACCTCCCCGGACCGCCCCGGACGGCCCCAGACCGCCCCGGACCGCCCCGGACCGCCCCGGACCGCCCGGGAACCACCCCGGACCGCCCCGGACCGCCCCGGACCACCCCGGACCGCCCGGGAACCGCCCCGGACCGCCCCGGACCGCCCCGGACCGCCCGGGAACCGCCCCGGACCGCCCCGGACCGCCCCGGACCGCCCCGGACCGCCCGGGAACCGCCTCGGACCGCCCCGGACCGCCCAGGAACCGCCCTGGACCGCCCACGGACCGCCCGGGAACCGCCCCGGACTGCCCCGGACCGCCCCGGACCGCCCCAAACCGCCCCGGACCGCCCGGGAACCACCCCGGAACGCCCCGGTCCGCCCCGGACCGCCCCGGACCGCCCCGGACCGCCCGGGAACCGCCCCGGACCGCCCCGAACCGCCCCGGACCGCCCCGTACCACCCGGGAACCGCCCCGGACCGCCCCGGACCGCCCCGGACCGCCCCGGACGGCCCTGGACCGCCCCGGACCGCCCCGGACCGCCCCGGACTGCCCGGGAACCGCCCCGGACCGCCCCGACCGCCCCGGACCGCCCCGGACTGCCCGGGAACCGCCCTTGGACCGCCCCGGACCGCTCCGGACTGCCCCGGACCGCCCCGGACCGCCCGGGAACCGCCCCGGACCGCCCCGGACCGCCCCGGACCGCCCCGGACCGCCCCGGTCCGCCCCGGACCGCCCCGGACCGCCCCGGACCGCCCGGGAACCGCCCCGGACCGCCCCGGACCGCCCCGGACCGCCCGGGAACCGCCCCGGTCCGCCCCGGACCGCCCCGGACCGCCCCGGACCGCATGGGGAACCGCCCCGGACCGCCCCGGACCGCCCCGGATCGCCCCGGACCGCCCCGGACCGCCCGGGAACCGCCCCGGACCGCCCCGGACCGCCCCGGACCGCCCAAGACCGCCCCGGACCGCCCCGGACTGCGCGGGAACCTCCCCGGACCGCCCCGGACGGCCCCGGACCGCCCCGGACCGCCCGGGAACCGCCCCGGACCGCCCCGGACCGCCCCGGACCGCCCCGGACCGCCCGGGAACCGCCCCGGACCGCCCCGGACCGCCCCGGACCGCCCCGGACCGCCCGGGAACCGCCCCGGACCGCCCCGGACCGCCCGGGAACCGCCCCGGACCGCCCCGGACCGCCCCGGACCGCCCCGGACCGCCCCGGACCACCCCGGACTGCCCGGGAACCGCACCGGACCGCCCTGGACCGCCCCGGACCGCCCGGGAACCGCCCCCGACCGCCCCGAACCGCCCCGGACCGCCCCGGACCGCCCGGGAACCGCCCCGGACCACCCCGGACCGCCACGGACCGCCCCGGACCGCCCCGGACCGCCCGGGAACCGCCCCGGACCGCCCCGGACCGCCCGGGAACTGCCCCGGACCGCCCCGGACCGCCCCGGACCACCCCGGACCGCCCCGGACCACCCCGGACCGCCCGGGAACCGCCCCGGACCACCCCGGACCGCCCCGGACCGCCCCGGACCGCCCCGGACCGCCCGCGAACCGCCCCGGACAGCCCTGGACCGCCCGGGACCGCCCCGGACCGCCCCGGACCGCCCGGGAACCGCCCCGGACCGCCCCGGACCGCCCCGGACCGCCCCGGACCGCCCGGGAACCGCCCCGGACCGCCCCGGACCGCCCCGGACCGCCCCGGACCACCCCGGACCGCCCCGGAACCGCCCCGGACCGCCCCGGACCGCCCCGGACCGCCCGGGAACCGCCCCGGACCGCCCCGGACCGCCCCGGACCGCCCCGGACCGCCCGGGAACCGCCTCGGACCGCCCCGGACCGCCCCGGACCGCCCCGGACCGCCCAGGAACCGCCCTGGACCGCCCACGGACCGCCCGGGAACCGCCCCGGACTGCCCCGGACCGCCCCGGACCGCCCCAAACCGCCCCGGACCGCCCGGGAACCACCCCGGAACGCCCCGGTCCGCCCCGGACCGCCCCGGACCGCCCCGGACCGCCCGGGAACCGCCCCGGACCGCCCCGGACCGCCCCGGACCGCCCCGTACCACCCGGGAACCGCCCCGGACCGCCCCGGACCGCCCCGGACCGCCCCGGACGGCCCTGGACCGCCCCGGACCGCCCCGGACCGCCCCGGACTGCCCGGGAACCGCCCCGGACCGCCCCGACCGCCCCGGACCGCCCCGGACTGCCCGGGAACCGCCCTTGGACCGCCCCGGACCGCCCCGGACTGCCCCGGACCGCCCCGGACCGCCCGGGAACCGCCCCGGGACCGCCCCGGACCGCCCCGGACCGCCCGGGAACCGCCCCGGACCGCCCCGGACCGCCCCGGACCACCCCGGAACGCCCCGGACCGCCCCGGACCGCCCCGGACCGCTCCGGACCGCCCGGGACCCGCCCCGAACCGCCCCGGACCGCCCCGGACCGCCCGGGAACCGCCTCAGACTGCCCCGGACCGCCCCGGACCGCCCGGGTACTGCCCCGGACCGCCCCGGACCGCCCCGGACCGCCCCGGACCGCCCCGGACCGCCCGGGAACCGCCCCGGAACGCCCCGGACCGCCCCGGACCGCCCCGGACCGCCCCGGACCGCCCGGGAACCTACCGGACCGCCCCGGACTGCCCCGGACCGCCCCGGACCGCCCCGGACCGCCCAAGAACCGCCCCGAACCGCCCCGGACCGCCCCGGACCGCCCCGGTCCGCCCCGGACCGCCCCGGACCGCCCCGGACCGCCTGGGAACCGCCCCGGACCGCCCCGGACCGCCCCGGACCGCCCCGGACCGCCCGGGAACCGCCCCGGACCGCCCCGGACCGACCCGGACCGCTCCGGACCGCCCCGGACCGCCCCGGTCCGCCCCGGACTGCCCCGGACCGCCCCGGACCGCCCGTGAACCGCCCGGACCGCCCCGGACCGCCCGGATCGCCCCGGACCGCCCCGGACCGCCCGGGAACCGCCCCGGACCGCCCCGGACCGCCCCGGACCGCCCGGGAACCGCCCCGGACCGCCTCGGACCGCCCCGGACAGCCCGGGAACCGCCCCGGACCGCCCCGGACCGCCCCGGACCGCCCCGGACCGCCACGGACTGCCCCGGACCGCCCTGGACCGCCCCGGACCGCCCCGGACCGCCCCGGACCGCCCGGGAACCGCCCCGGACCGCCCCGGACCGCCCAGGACCGCCCCGGACCACCCTGGACCGCCCAGGAAATGCCCCGGACCGCCCCGGATCGCCCCGGACCGCCCCGGACCGCCCCGGACCGCCCCGGTCCGCCCCGGACCGCCCCGGACCGCCCCGGACCGCATGGGGAACCGCCCCGGACCGCCCCGGACCGCCCCGGATCGCCCCGGACCGCCCCGGACCGCCCGGGAACCGCCCCGGACCGCCCCGGACCGCCCCGGACCGCCCAAGACCGCCCCGGACCGCCCCGGACTGCGCGGGAACCTCCCCGGACCGCCCCGGACGGCCCCGGACCGCCCCGGACCGCCCGGGAACCGCCCCGGACCGCCCCGGACCGCCCCGGACCGCCCCGGACCGCCCGGGAACCGCCCCGGACCGCCCCGGACCGCCCGGGAACTGCCCCGGACCGCCCCGGACCGCCCCGGACCGCCCCAGACCACCCCGGACCGCCCGGGAATCGCCCCGGACCGCCCCGGACCGCCCCGGACCGCCCGGGAACCGCCCCGGACCGCCCCGGACCGCCCCGGACCGCCCCGGACCGCCCGGGAACCGCCCCGGACCGCCCCGGACCGCCCCGGACCGCCCCGGACCGCCCCGGACCGCCCGGGAACCGCCCCGGACCGCCCCGGACCGCCCGGGAACTGCCCCGGACCGCCCCGGACCACCCCGGACCGCCCCGGACCACCCCGGACCGCCCGGGAACCGCCCCGGACCGCCCCGGACCGCCCCGGACCGCCCCGAACCGCCCGCGAACCGCCCCGGACCGCCCTGGACCGCCCCGGACCGCCCCGGACCGCCCCGGACCGCCCGGGAACCGCCCCGGACCGCCCCGGACCGCCCCGGACCGCCCCGGACCACCCCGGACCGCCCGGGAACCGCCCCGGACCGCCCCGGACCGCCCCGGACCGCCCCGGACCGCCCAGGAACCGCCCCGGACTGCCCTGGACCGCCCCGGACCGCCCCGGACCGCCCGGGAACCGCCTCGGACCGCCCCGGACCGCCCCGGACCGCCCAGGAACCGCCCTGGACCGCCCACGGACCGCCCGGGAACCGCCCCGGACTGCCCCGGACCGCCCCGGACCGCCCCGGACCGCCCCGGACCGCCCGGGAACTGCCCCGGAACGCCCCGGTCCGCCCCGGACCGCCCCGGACCGCCCCGGACCGCCCGGGAACCGCCCCGGACCGCCCCGGACCGCCCCGGACCGCCCCGTACCGCCCGGGAACCGCCCCGAACCGCCCCGGACCGCCCCGGACCGCCCCGACCGCCCCGGACCGCCCCGGACTGCCCGGGAACCGCCCTTGGACCGCCCCGGACCGCCCCCGACTGCCCTGGACCGCCCCGGACCGCCCGGGAACCGCCCCGGACCGCCCCGGACCGCCCCGGACCGCCCCGGACCGCCCCGGACCGCCCCGGACCGCCCGGGAACCGCCCCGGACCGCCCCGGACCGCCCCGGACCGCCCCGGACCGCCCGGGAACCGCCCCGGACCGCCCCGGACCGCCCCGGAACGCCCCGGACCGCCCCGGACCGCCCCGGACCGCCCGGGACCCGCCCCGAACCGCCCCGGACCGCCCCGGACCGCCCGGGAACCGCCTCAGACCGCCCCGGACCGCCCCGGACCGCCCGGGTACCGCCCCGGACCGCCCCGGACCGCCCCGGACCGCCCTGGACCGCCCGGGAACCGCCCCGGAACGCCCCGGACCGCCCCGGACCGCCCCGGACCGCCCCGGACCGCCCGGGAACCTACCGGACCGCCCCGGACCGCCCCGGACCGCCCCGGAACGCCCCCGGACCGCCCAGGAACCACCCCGAACCGCCCCGGACCGCCCCGGACTGCGCGGGAACCTCCCCGGACCGCCCCGGACGGCCCCAGACCGCCCCGGACCGCCCGGGAACCGCCCCGGACCACCCCGGACCGCCCCGGACCGCCCCGGACCGCCCCGGACCGCCCGGGAACCGCCCCGGAACGCCCCGGACCGCCCCGGACCGCCCTGGAACCTACCGGACCGCCCCGGACCACCCCGGACCGCCCCGGACCGCCCCGGACCGCCCAGCAACCGCCCCGAACCGCCCCGGACCGCCCCGGACTGCGCAGGAACCTCCCCGGACCGCCCCGGACGGCCCCAGACCGCCCCGGACCGCCCGGGAACCGCCCCGGGCCGCCCCGGACCGCCCCGGACCGCCCGGGAACCGCCCCGGAACGCCCCGGACCGCCCCGGACCGCCCTGGAACCTACCGGACCGCCCCGGACCACCCCGGACCGCCCCGGACCGCCCCGGACCGCCCAGCAACCGCCCCGAACCGCCCCGGACCGCCCCGGACTGCGCAGGAACCTCCCCGGACCGCCCCGGACGGCCCCAGACCGCCCCGGACCGCCCCGGACCGCCCCGGACCGCCCGGGAACCGCCCCGGACCGCCCCGGACCGCCCCGGACCACCCCGGACCGCCCGGGAACCGCCCCGGACCGCCCCGGACCGCCCCGGACCGCCCGGGAACCGCCCCGGACCGCCCCGGACCGCCCCGGACCGCCCCGGACCGCCCGGGAACCGCCTCGGACCGCCCCGGACCGCCCAGGAACCGCCCTGGACCGCCCACGGACCGCCCGGGAACCGCCCCGGACTGCCCCGGACCGCCCCGGACCGCCCCAAACCGCCCCGGACCGCCCGGGAACCACCCCGGAACGCCCCGGTCCGCCCCGGACCGCCCCGGACCGCCCCGGACCGCCCGGGAACCGCCCCGGACCGCCCCGAACCGCCCCGGACCGCCCCGTACCACCCGGGAACCGCCCCGGACCGCCCCGGACCGCCCCGGACCGCCCCGGACGGCCCTGGACCGCCCCGGACCGCCCCGGACCGCCCCGGACTGCCCGGGAACCGCCCCGGACCGCCCCGACCGCCCCGGACCGCCCCGGACTGCCCGGGAACCGCCCTTGGACCGCCCCGGACCGCTCCGGACTGCCCCGGACCGCCCCGGACCGCCCGGGAACCGCCCCGGACCGCCCCGGACCGCCCCGGACCGCCCCGGACCGCCCCGGTCCGCCCCGGACCGCCCCGGACCGCCCCGGACCGCCCGGGAACCGCCCCGGACCGCCCCGGACCGCCCCGGACCGCCCGGGAACCGCCCCGGACCGCCCCGGACCACCCCGGACCGCCCCGGAACGCCCCGGACCGCCCCGGACCGCCCCGGACCGCTCCGGACCGCCCGGGACCCGCCCCGAACCGCCCCGGACCGCCCCGGACCGCCCGGGAACCGCCTCAGACCGCCCCGGACCGCCCCGGACCGCCCGGGAACCGCCCCGGACCGCCCCGGACCGCCCGGGAACTGCCGCGGACCGCCCCGGACCGCCCCGGACCACCCCGGACCGCCCCGGACCACCCCGGACCGCCCGGGAACCGCCCCGGACCACCCCGGACCGCCCCGGACCGCCCCGGACCGCCCCGGACCGCCCGCGAACCGCCCCGGACAGCCCTGGACCGCCCCGGACCGCCCCGGACCGCCCCGGACCGCCCGGGAACCGCCCCGGACCGCCCCGGACCGCCCCGGACCGCCCCGGACCGCCCGGGAACCGCCCCGGACCGCCCCGGACCGCCCCGGACCACCCCGGACCGCCCGGGAACCGCCCCGGACCGCCCCGGACCGCCCCGGACCGCCCGGGAACCGCCCCGGACCGCCCCGGACCGCCCCGGACCGCCCCGGACCGCCCGGGAACCGCCTCGGACCGCCCCGGACCGCCCAGGAACCGCCCTGGACCGCCCACGGACCGCCCGGGAACCGCCCCGGACTGCCCCGGACCGCCCCGGACCGCCCCAAACCGCCCCGGACCGCCCGGGAACCACCCCGGAACGCCCCGGTCCGCCCCGGACCGCCCCGGACCGCCCCGGACCGCCCGGGAACCGCCCCGGACCGCCCCGAACCGCCCCGGACCGCCCCGTACCACCCGGGAACCGCCCCGGACCGCCCCGGACCGCCCCGGACCGCCCCGGACGGCCCTGGACCGCCCCGGACCGCCCCGGACCGCCCCGGACTGCCCGGGAACCGCCCCGGACCGCCCCGACCGCCCCGGACCGCCCCGGACTGCCCGGGAACCGCCCTTGGACCGCCCCGGACCGCTCCGGACTGCCCCGGACCGCCCCGGACCGCCCGGGAACCGCCCCGGACCGCCCCGGACCGCCCCGGACCGCCCCGGACCGCCCCGGTCCGCCCCGGACCGCCCCGGACCGCCCCGGACCGCCCGGGAACCGCCCCGGACCGCCCCGGACCGCCCCGGACCGCCCGGGAACCGCCCCGGACCGCCCCGGACCACCCCGGACCGCCCCGGAACGCCCCGGACCGCCCCGGACCGCCCCGGACCGCCCCGAACCGCCCCGGACCGCCCCGGACCGCCCGGGAACCGCCTCAGACCGCCCCGGACCGCCCCGGACCGCCCCGGACCGCCCCGGACCGCCCGGGAACCGCCCCGGAACGCCCCGGACCGTCCCGGACCGCCCCGGACCGCCCCGGACCGCCCGGGAACCTACCGGACCGCCCCGGACTGCCCCGGACCGCCCCGGACCGCCCCGGACCGCCCAAGAACCGCCCCGAACCGCCCCGGAACGCCCTGGACCGCCCCGGACCGCCCCGGACCGCCCCGGACCGTCCCGGACCGCCCCGGACCGCCCCGGACCGCCCCGGACCGCCCCGGACCGCCCGGGAAACGCCCCGGACCGCCCCGGACCGCCCCGGACCGCCCCGGACCACCCCGGACCGCCCCGGACCGCCCGGGAACCGCCCCGGACCGCCCGGGAACCGCCCTGGACCGCCCCGGACCGCCCCGGACCGCCCCGGACCACCCGGGAACCGCCCCGAACCGCCCCGGACCGCCCCGGACCGCCCCAGACCGCCCGGACCGCCCCGGACGGCCCTGGACCGCCCCGGACCGCCCCGGACCGCCCCGGACTGCCCGGGAACCGCCCCGGACCGCCCCGACCGCCCCGGACCGCCCCGGACTGCCCGGGAACCGCCCTTGGACCGCCCCGGACCGCCCCGGACTGCCCCGGACCGCCCCGGACCGCCCGGGAACCGCCCCGGACCGCCCCGGACCGCCCCGGACCGCCCCGGACCGCCCCGGTCCGCCGGGGACCGCCCCGGACCGCCCCGGACCGCCCGGGAACCGCCCCGGACCGCCCCGGACCGCCCCGGACCGCCCCGGACCGCCCGGGAACCGCCCCGGACCGCCCCGGACCGCCCCGGAACGCCCCGGACCGCCCCGGACCGCCCCGGACCGCTCCGGACCGCCCGGGACCCGCCCCGAACCGCCCCGGACCGCCCCGGACCGCCCGGGAACCGCCTCAGACCGCCCCGGACCGCCCCGGACCGCCCGGGTACTGCCCCGGACCGCCCCGGACCGCCCCGGACCGCCCCGGACCGCCCGGGAACCGCCCCGGAACGCCCCGGACCGCCCCGGACCGCCCCGGACCGCCCGGGAACCTACCGGACCGCCCCGGACTTCCCCGGACCGCCCCGGACCGCCCCGGACCGCCCAGGTACCGCCCCGAACCGCCCCGGAACGCCCCGGACCGCCCCGGACCGCCCCGGACCGTCCCGGACCGCCCCGGACCGCCCCGGACCGCCCCGGACCGCCCGGGAACCGCCCCGGACCGCCCCGGACCGCCCGGGAAACGCCCCGGACCGCCCCGGACCGCCCCGGACCGCCCCGGACCGCCCGGGAACCGCCCCGGAACGCCCCGGACCGTCCCGGACCGCCCCGGACCGCCCCGGACCGCCCTGGACCGCCCCGGACCGCCCCGGACCGCCCAGGAACCGCCCCGGACCGCCCCGGACCGCCCCGGACCGCCCCGGACGGCCCCGGTCCGCCCGGGAACCGCCCCGGACCGCCCCGGACCGCCCCGGACCGCCCCGGACCGCCCCGGACCGCCCGGGAACCGCCCCGGACCGCCCCGGACCGCCCGGGAACCGCCCCGGACCGCCCCGGACCGCCCCGGACCGCCCCGGACCGCCCGGGAACTGCCCCGGACCGCCCCGGACCGACCCAGACCGCCCCGGACCGCCCCGGACCGCCCCGGACCGCCCGGGAACCGCCCCGGACCGCCCCGGACCGCCCCGGACCGCCCGGGAACCGCCCTGGACCGCCCCGGACCGCCCGGGAACTGCCCCGGACCGCCCCGGACCGCCCTGGACCGCCCCGGACCGCCCGGGAACCGCCCCGGACCGCCCTGGACCGCCCCGGACCGCCCGGGAACCGCCCGGACCGCCCCGGACCGCCCGGATCGCCCCGGACCGCCCCGGACCGCCCCGGACCGCCCGGGAACCGCCCCGGACCGCCCCGGACCGCCCCGGACCGCCCCGGACCGCCCGGGAACCACCCCGGACCGCCTCGGACCGCCCCGGACCGCCCGGGAACCGCCCCGGACCGCCCCGGACCGCCCCGGACCGCCCCGGACCGCCACGGACTGCCCCGGACCGCCCCGGACCGCCCCGGACCGCCCCGGACCGCCCGGGAACCGCCCCGGACCGCCCCGGACCACCCCGGACCGCCCCGGACCGCCCCGGACCGCCCAGGAAACGCCCCGGACCGCCCCGGACAGCCCTGGACCGCCCCGGACCGCCCCGGACCGCCCCGGACCGCCCGGGAACCGCCCCGGACCGCCTCGGACCGCCCCGGACCGCCCCGGACCGCCCGGGAACCGCCCCGGACCGCCCCGGACCGCCCCGGACCACCCCGGACCGCCCGGGAACCGCCCCGGACCGCCCCGGACCGCCCCGGACCGCCCGGGAACCGCCCCGGACCGCCCCGGACCGCCCCGGACCGCCCCGGACCGCCCGGGAACCGCCTCGGACCGCCCCGGACCGCCCCGGACCGCCCCGGACCGCCCAGGAACCGCCCTGGACCGCCCACGGACTGCCCGGGAACCGCCCCGGACTGCCCCGGACCGCCCCGGACCGCCCCAAACCGCCCCGGACCGCCCGGGAACCACCCCGGAACGCCCCGGTCCGCCCCGGACCGCCCCGGACCGCCCCGGACCGCCCGGGAACCGCCCCGGACCGCCCCGAACCGCCCCGGACCGCCCCGTACCACCCGGGAACCGCCCCGGACCGCCCCGGACCGCCCCGGACCGCCCCGGACGGCCCTGGACCGCCCCGGACCGCCCCGGACCGCCCCGGACTGCCCGGGAACCGCCCCGGACCGCCCCAACCGCCCCGGACCGCCCCGGACTGCCCGGGAACCACCCTTGGACCGCCCCGGACCGCCCCGGACTGCCCCGGACCGCCCCGGACCGCCCGGGAACCGCCCCGGACCGCCCCGGACCGCCCCGGACCGCCCCGGTCCGCCCGGGACCGCCCCGGACCGCCCCGGACCGCCCGGGAACCGCCCCGGACCGCCCCGGACCGCCCCGGACCGCCCGGGAACCGCCCCGGACCGCCCCGGACCGCCCCGGACCGCCCCGGAACGCCCCGGACCGCCCCGGACCGCCCCGGACCGCTCCGGACCGCCCGGGACCCGCCCCGAACCGAACCGGACCGCCCCGGACCGCCCGGGAACCGCCTCAGACCGCCCCGGACCGCCCCGGACCGCCCGGGTACTGCACCGGACCGCCCCGGACCGCCCCGGACCGCCCCGGACCGCCCGGGAACCGCCCCGGAACGCCCCGGACCGCCCCGGACCGCCCCGGACCGCCCCGGACCGCCCGGGAACCTACCGGACCGCCCCGGACTGCCCCGGACCGCCCCGGACCGCCCCGGACCGCCCAAGAACCGCCCCGAACCGCCCCGGAACGCCCTGGACCGCCCCGGACCGCCCCGGACCGCCCCGGACCGTCCCGGACCGCCCCGGACCGCCCCGGACCGCCCCGGACCGCCCCGGACCGCCCCGGACCGCCCCGGACCGCCCGGGAAACGCCCCGGACCGCCCTGGACCGCCCCGGACCGCCCCGGACCACCCCGGACCGCCCCGGACCGCCCGGGAACCGCCCCGGACCGCCCGGGAACCGCCCCGGACCGCCCCGGACCGCCCCGGACCGCCCCGGACCACCCGGGAACCGCCCCGAACCGCCCCGGACCGCCCCGGACCGCCCCGGACCGCCCCGGACCGCCCCGGACGGCCCTGGACCGCCCCGGACCGCCCCGGACCGCCCCGGACTGCCCGGGAACCGCCCCGGACCGCCCCGACCGCCCCGGACCGCCCCGGACTGCCCGGGAACCGCCCTTGGACCGCCCCGGACCGCCCCGGACTGCCCCGGACCGCCCCGGACCGCCCGGGAACCGCCCCGGACCGCCCCGGACCGCCCCGGACCGCCCCGGACCGCCCCGGTCCGCCGGGGACCGCCCCGGACCGCCCCGGACCGCCCGGGAACCGCCCCGGACCGCCCCGGACCGCCCCGGACCGCCCCGGACCGCCCGGGAACCGCCCCGGACCGCCCCGGACCGCCCCGGAACGCCCCGGACCGCCCCGGACCGCCCCGGACCGCTCCGCACCGCCCGGGACCCGCCCCGAACCGCCCCGGACCGCCCCGGACCGCCCGGGAACCGCCTCAGACCGCCCCGGACCGCCCCGGACCGCCCGGGTACTGCCCCGGACCGCCCCGGACCGCCCCGGACCGCCCCGGACCGCCCCGGACCGCCCGGGAACCGCCCCGGAACGCCCCGGACCGCCCCGGACCGCCCCGGACCGCCCGGGAACCTACCGGACCGCCCCGGACTTCCCCGGACCGCCCCGGACCGCCCCGGACCGCCCAGGTACCGCCCCGAACCGCCCCGGAACGCCCTGGACCGCCCCGGACCGCCCCGGACCGCCCCGGACCGTCCCGGACCGCCCCGGACCGCCCCGGACCGCCCCGGACCGCCCGGGAACCGCCCCGGACCGCCCCGGACCGCCCCGGACCGCCCGGGAAACGCCCCGGACCGCCCCGGACCGCCCCGGACCGCCCCGGACCACCCCGGACCGCCCCGGACCGCCCGGGAACCGCCCCGGAACGCCCCGGACCGTCCCGGACCGCCCCGGACCGCCCCGGACCGCCCTGGACCGCCCCGGACCGCCCCGGACCGCCCAGGAACCGCCCCGGACCGCCCCGGACCGCCCCGGACCGCCCCGGACGGCCCCGGTCCGCCCGGGAACCGCCCCGGACCGCCCCGGACCGCCCCGGACCGCCCCGGACCGCCCCGGACCGCCCGGGAACCGCCCCGGACCGCCCCGGACCGCCCGGGAACCGCCCCGGACCGCCCCGGCCCGCCCCGGACCGCCCCGGACCGCCCGGGAACTGCCCCGGACCGCCCCGGACCGACCCAGACCGCCCCGGACCGCCCCGGACCGCCCCGGACCGCCCGGGAACCGCCCCGGACCGCCCCGGACCGCCCCGGACCGCCCGGGAACCGCCCTGGACCGCCCCGGACCGCCCGGGAACTGCCCCGGACCGCCCCGGACCGCCCCGGACCGCCCCGGACCACCCGGGAACCGCCCCGGACCGCCCTGGACCGCCCCGGACCGCCCGGGAACCGCCCGGACCGCCCCGGACCGCCCGGATCGCCCCGGACCGCCCCGGACCGCCCCGGACCGCCCGGGAACCGCCCCGGACCGCCCCGGACCGCCCCGGACCGCCCCGGACCGCCCGGGAACCACCCCGGACCGCCTCGGACCGCCCCGGACCGCCCGGGAACCGCCCCGGACCGCCCCGGACCGCCCCGGACCGCCCCGGACCGCCACGGACTGCCCCGGACCGCCCCGGACCGCCCCGGACCGCCCCGGACCGCCCGGGAACCGCCCCGGACCGCCCCGGACCGCCCAGGACCGCCCCGGACCGCCCCGGACCGCCCAGGAAACGCCCCGGACCGCCCCGGACCGCCCCGGTCCGCCCCGGACCGCCCCGGACCGCCCCGGACCGCATGGGGAACCGCCCCGGACCGCCCCGGACCGCCCCGGATCGCCCCGGACCGCCCCGGACCGCCCGGGAACCGCCCCGGACCGCCCCGGACCGCCCCGGACCGCCCAAGACCGCCCCGGACCGCCCCGGACTGCGCGGGAACCTCCCCGGACCGCCCCGGACGGCCCCGGACCGCCCCGGACCGCCCGGGAACCGCCCCGGACCGCCCCGGACCGCCCCGGACCGCCCCGGACCGCCCGGGAACCGCCCCGGACCGCCCCGGACCGCCCGGGAACTGCCCCGGACCGCCCCGGACCGCCCCGGACCGCCCCGGACCGCCCCGGACCACCCCGGACCGCCCGATAACCGCCCCGGACCGCCCCGGACCGCCCCGGACCGCCCGGGAACCGCCCCGGACCGCCCCGGACCGCCCCGGACTGCCCCGGACCGCCCGGGAACCGCCCCGGACCGCCCCGGACCGCCCCGGACCGCCCCGGACCACCCCGGACCGCCCGGGAACCGCCCCGGACCGCCCCGGACCGCCCGGGAACTGCCCCGGACCGCCCCGGACCGCCCCGGACCACCCCGGACCGCCCCGGACCACCCCGGTCCGCCCGGGAACCGCCCCGGACCGCCCCGGACCGCCCCGGACCGCCCCGGACCGCCCGGGAACCGCCCCGGACCGCTCCGGACCGCCCGGGAACTGCCCCGGACCGCCCCGGACCGCCCCGGACCACCCCGGACCGCCCCGGACCACCCCGGTCCGCCCGGGAACCGCCCCGGACCGCCCCGGACCGCCCCGGACCGCCCCGAACCGCCCGCGAACCGCCCCGGACCGCCCTGGACCGCCCCGGACCGCCCCGGACCGCCCCGGACCGCCCGGGAACCGCCCCGGACCGCCCCGGACCGCCCCGGACCGCCCCGGACCGCCCGGGAACCGCCCCGGACCGCCCCGGACCGCCCCGGACCGCCCCGGTCCACCCCGGACCACCCGGGAACCGCCCCAGACCGCCCCGGACCGCCCCGGACCGCCCCGGACCGCCCCGGACCGCCCAGGAACCGCCCCGGACCGCCCCGGACCGCCCCGGACCGCCCCGGACCACCCGGGAACCGCCTCGGACCGCCCCGGACCGCCCCGGACCGCCCAGGAACCGCCCCGGACCGCCCAGGAACCGCCCTGGACCGCCCACGGACCGCCCGGGAACCGCCCCGGACTGCCCCGGACCGCCCGGGAACCACCCCGGACCGCCTCGGACCGCCCCGGACCGCCCGGGAACCGCCCCGGACCGCCCCGGACCGCCCCGGACCGCCCCGGACCGCCACGGACTGCCCCGGACCGCCCCGGACCGCCCCGGACCGCCCCGGACCGCCCGGGAACCGCCCCCGGACCGCCCCGGACCGCCCAGGACCGCCCCGGACCGCCCCGGACCGCCCAGGAAACGCCCCGGACCGCCCCGGACCGCCCCGGTCCGCCCCGGACCGCCCCGGACCGCCCCGGACCGCATGGGGAACCGCCCCGGACCGCCCCGGACCTCCCCGGATCGCCCCGGACCGCCCCGGACCGCCCGGGAACCGCCCCGGACCGCCCCGGACCGCCCCGGACCGCCCAAGACCGCCCCGGACCGCCCCGGACTGCGCGGGAACCTCCCCGGACCGCCCCGGACGGCCCCGGACCGCCCCGGACCGCCCGGGAACCGCCCCGGACCGCCCCGGACCGCCCCGGACCGCCCCGGACCGCCCGGGAACCGCCCCGGACCGCCCCGGACCGCCCGGGAACTGCCCCGGACCGCCCCGGACCGCCCCGGACCGCCCCGGACCACCCCGGACCGCCCGATAACCGCCCCGGACCGCCCCGGACCGCCCCGGACCGCCCGGGAACCGCCCCGGACCGCCCCGGACCGCCCCGGACTGCCCCGGACCGCCCGGGAACCGCCCCGGACCGCCCCGGACCGCCCCGGACCGCCCCGGACCACCCCGGACCGCCCGGGAACCGCCCCGGACCGCCCCGGACCGCCCGGGAACTGCCCCGGACCGCCCCGGACCGCCCCGGACCACCCCGGACCGCCCCGGACCACCCCGGTCCGCCCGGGAACCGCCCCGGACCGCCCTGGACCGCCCCGGACCGCCCCGGACCGCCCGGGAACCGCCCCGGACCGCTCCGGACCGCCCGGGAACTGCCCCGGACCGCCCCGGACCGCCCCGGACCACCCCGGACCGCCCCGGACCACCCCGGTCCGCCCGGGAACCGCCCCGGACCGCCCCGGACCGCCCCGGACTGCCCCGAACCGCCCGCGAACCGCCCCGGACCGCCCTGGACCGCCCCGGACCGCCCCGGACCGCCCCGGACCGCCCGGGAACCGCCCCGGACCGCCCCGGACCGCCCCGGACCGCCCCGGACCGCCCCGGACCGCCCGGGAACCGCCCCGGACCGCCCCGGACCGCCCCGGACCGCCCCGGTCCACCCCGGACCGCCCGGGAACCGCCCAGACCGCCCCGGACCGCCCCGGACCGCCCCGGACCGCCCCGGACCGCCCGGGAACCGCCCCGGACCGCCCCGGACCGCCCCGGACCGCCCCGGACCACCCGGGAACCGCCTCGGACCGCCCCGGACCGCCCCGGACCGCCCAGGAACCGCCCTGGACCGCCCATGGACCGCCCGGGAACCGCCCCGGACTGCCCCGGACCGCCCCGGACCGCCCCGGACCGCCCCGGACCGCCCGGGAACTGCCCCGGAACGCCCCCGGTCCGCCCCGGACCGCCCCGGACCGCCCCGGACCGCCCGGGAACCGCCCCGGACCGCCCGGACCGCCCCGGACCGCCCCGGACCGCCCCGTACCGCCCGGGAACCGCCCCGAACCGCCCCGGACCGCCCCGGACCGCCCCGGACCGCCCCGGACGGCCCTGGTCCGCCCCGGACCGCCCCGGACCGCCCCGGACTGCCCGGGAACCGCCCCGGACCGCCCCCGACCGCCCCGGACCGCCCCGGACTGCCCGGGAACCGCCCTTGGACCGCCCCGGACCGCCCCGGACTGCCCCAGACCGCCCCGGACCGCCCGGGAACCGCCCCGGACCGCCCCGGACCGCCCGGGAACCGCCCCGGACCGCCCCGGACCGCCCGGGAACTGCCCCGGACCGCCCCGGACCGCCCCGGACCACCCCGGACCGCCCCGGACCACCCCGGTCCGCCCGGGAACCGCCCCGGACCGCCCCGGACCGCCCCGGACCGCCCCGGACCGCCCGGGAACCGCCCCGGACCGCCCCGGACCGCCCGGGTACTGCCCCGGACCGCCCCGGACCGCCCCGGACCACCCCGGACCGCCCCGGACCACCCCGGTCCGACCGGGAACCGCCCCGGACCGCCCCGGACCGCCCCGGACCGCCCCGGACCGCCCCGAACCGCCCGCGAACCGCCCCGGACCGCCCTGGACCGCCCCGGACCGCCCCGGACCGCCCCGGACCGCCCGGGAACCGCCCCGGACCGCCCCGGACCGCCCCGGACCGCCCCGGACCGCCCGGGAACCGCCCCGGGACCGCCCCGGACCGCCCCGGACCGCCCCGGTCCACCCCGGACCGCCCGGGAACCGCCCCAGACCGCCCCGGACCGCCCCGGACCGCCCCGGACCGCCCGGGAACCGCCCCGGACCGCCCCGGACCGCCCCGGACCGCCCCGGACCACCCGGGAACCGCCTCGGACCGCCCCGGACCGCCCCGGACCGCCCAGGAACCGCCCTGGACCGCCCACGGACCGCCCGGGAACCGCCCCGGACTGCCCCGGACCGCCCCGGACCGCCCCGGACCGCCCCGGACCGCCCGGGAACTGCCCCGGAACGCCCCGGTCCGCCCCGACCGCCCCGGACCGCCCCGGACCGCCCGGAAACCGCCCCGGACCGCCCCGGACCGCCCCGGACCGCCCCGTACCGCCCGGGAACCGCCCCGAACCGCCCCGGACCGCCCCGGACCGCCCCGGACCGCCCCGGACGGCCCTGGTCCGCCCCGGACCGCCCCGGACCGCCCTGGACCACCCCGGACCGCCCGGGAACCGCCCCGGACCGCCCCGGACCGCCCCGGACCGCCCGGGAACCGCCCCGGACCGCCCCGGACCGCCCCTGAACGCCCCGGACCGCCCCGGACCGCCCCGGACCACCCCGGACCGCCCCGGACCGCCCCGGACCGCCCCGGACCGCCCGGGAACCGCCCCGAACCGCCCCGGACCGCCCCGGACCGCCCCGGACCGCCCCGGACGGCCCTGGTCCGCCCCGGACCGCCCCGGACCGCCCCGGACTGCCCGGGAACCGCCCCGGACCGCCCCGACCACCCCGGACCGCCCCGGACTGCCCGGGAACCGCCCTTGGACCGCCCCGGACCGCCCCGGACTGCCCCAGACCGCCCCGGACCGCCCGGGAACCGCCCCGGACCGCCCCGGACCGCCCCGGACCGCCCCGGACCGCCCCGGTCCGCCCCGGACCGCCCTGGACCGCCCCGGACCGCCCGGGAACCGCCCCGGACCGCCCCGGACCGCCCCGGACCGCCCCGGACCGCCCGGGAACCGCCCCGGACCGCCCCGGACCGCCCCTGAACGCCCCGGACCGCCCCGGACCGCCCCGGACCGCCCCGGACCCGCCCTGAACCGCCCCAGACCGCCCCGGACCGCCCGGGAACCGCCTCAGACCGCCCCGGACCGCCCCGGACCGCCCGGGTACCACCCCGGACCGCCCCGGACCGCCCCGGACCGCCCCGGACCGCCCCGGACCGCCCCGGACCGCCCGGGAACCGCCCCGGAACGCCCCGGACCGCCCCGGACCGCCCCGGACCGCCCCGGACCGCCCGGGAACCTACCGGACCGCCCTGGACCGCCCCGGACCGCCCCGGACCGCCCCGGACCGCCCAGGAACCGCCCCGAACCGCCCCGGACCGCCCCGGACCGCCCCGGACTGCGCGGGAACCTCCCCGGACCGCCCCGGACGGCCCCAGACCGCCCCGGACCGCCTGGGAACCGCCCCGGACCGCCCGGGAACCGCCCCGGACCGCCCCGGACCGCCCCGGACCGCCCCGGACCGCCCCGTACCACCCGGGAACCGCCCCGGACCGCCCCGGACCGCCCCGGACCGCCCCGGACCGCCCCGGACGGCCCTGGACCGCCCCGGACCGCCCCGGACCGCCCCGGACTGCCCGGGAACCGCCCCGGACCGCCCCGACCGCCCCGGACCGCCCCGGACTGCCCGGGAACCGCCCTTGGACCGCCCCGGACCGCCCCGGACTGCCCCGGACCGCCCCGGACCGCCCGGGAACCGCCCCGGACCGCCCCGGACCGCCCCGGACCGCCCCGGACCGCCCCGGTCCGCCGGGGACCGCCCCGGACCGCCCCGGACCGCCCGGGAACCGCCCCGGACCGCCCCGGACCGCCCCGGACCGCCCGGGAACCGCCCCGGACCGCCCCGGACCGCCCCGGAACGTCCCGGACCGCCCCGGACCGCCCCGGACCGCTCCGGACCGCCCGGGACCCGCCCCGAACCGCCCCGGACCGCCCCGGACCACCCGGGAACCGCTTCAGACCGCCCCGGACCGCCCCGGACCGCCCGGGTACTGCCCCGGACCGCCCCGCACCGCCCCGGACCGCCCCGGACCGCCACGGACCGCCCGGGAACCGCACCGGAACGCCCCGGACCGCCCCGGACCGCCCCGGACCGCCCGGGAACCTACCGGACCGCCCCGGACTTCCCCGGACCGCCCCGGACCGCCCCGGACTGCCCAGGTACCGCCCCGAACCGCCCCGGAACGCCCTGGACCGCCCCGGACCGCCCCGGACCGCCCCGGACCGCCCCGGACCGTCCCGGACCGCCCCGGACCGCCTTGGACCGCCCCGGACCGCCCGGGAACCGCCCCGGACCGCCCCGGACCGCCCCGGACCGCCCGGGAAACGCCCCGGACCGCCCCGGACCGCCCCGGACCGCCCCGGACCACCCCGGACCGCCCCGGACCGCCCGGGAACCGCCCCGGAACGCCCCGGACCGCCCCGGACCGCCCCGGACCGCCCCGGACTGCGCGGGAACCTCCCCGGACCGCCCCGGACGGCCCCAGACCGCCCCGGACCGCCCGGGAACCGCCCCGGACCGCCCGGGAACCGCCCCGGACCGCCCCGGACCGCCCCGGACCGCCCCGGACCGCCCCGTACCACCCGGGAACCGCCCCGGACCGCCCCGGACCGCCCGGGAACCGCCCCGGACCGCCCCGGACCGCCCCGGACCACCCCGGACCGCCCGGGAACTGCCCCGGACCGCCCCGGACCGACCCAGACCGCCCCGGACCGCCCCGGACCGCCCCGGACCGCCCGGGAACCGCCCGGACCGCCCCGGACCGCCCCGGACCGCCCGGGAACCGCCCTGGACCGCCCCGGACCGCCCGGGAACTGCCCCGGACCGCCCCGGACTGCCCCGGACCGCCCCGGACTACCCGGGAACCGCCCCGGACCGCCCTGGACCGCCCCGGACCGCCCGGGAACCGCCCGGACCGCCCGGACCGCCCGGATCGCCCCGGACCGCCCCGGACCGCCCCGGACCGCCCGGGAACCGCCCCGGACCGCCCCGGACCGCCCCGGACCGCCCCGGACCGCCCGGGAACCGCCCCGGACCGCCTCGGACCACCCCAGACCGCCCGGGAACCGCGCCGGACCGCCCCGGACCGCCCCGGACCGCCCCGGACCGCCACGGACTGCCCCGGACCGCCCCGGACCGCCCCGGACCGCCCCGGACCGCCCGGGAACCGCCCCGGACCGCCCCCGGACCGCCCAGGACCGCCCCGGACCGCCCCGGACCGCCCAGGAAACGCCCCGGACCGCCCCGGACCGCCCCGGTCCGCCCCGGACCGCCCCGGACCGCCCCGGACCGCATGGGGAACCGCCCCGGACCGCCCCGGACCGCCCCGGATCGCCCCGGACCGCCCCGGACCGCCCGGGAACCGCCCCGGACCGCCCCGGACCGCCCCGGACCGCCCAAGACCGCCCCGGACCGCCCCGGGACTGCGCGGGAACCTCCCCGGACCGCCCCGGACGGCCCGGACCGCCCCGGACCGCCCGGGAACCGCCCCGGACCGCCCCGGACCGCCCCGGACCGCCCCGGACCGCCCGGGAACCGCCCCAGACCGCCCCGGACCGCCCGGGAACTGCCCCCGGACCGCCCCGGACCGCCCCGGACCGCCCCGGACCACCCCGGACCGCCCGGGAACCGCCCCGGACCGCCCCGGACCGCCCCGGACCGCCCGGGAACCGCCCCGGACCGCCCCGGACCGCCCCGGACCGCCCCGGACCGCCCGGGAACCGCCCCGGACCGCCCCGGACCGCCGCGGACCGCCCCGGACCGCCCCGGACCGCCCGGGAACCTACCGGACCGCCCCGGACCGCCCCGGACCGCCCCGGACCGCCCAGGAACCGCCCCGAACCGCCCCGGACCCGCCCCGGACTGCGCGGGAACCTCCCCGGACCGCCCCGGACGGCCCCAGATCGCCCCGGACCGCCCGGGAACCGCCCCGGACCGCCCCGGACCGCCCCGGACCGCCCCGGACCGCCCCGGACCACCCGGGAAACCGCCCCGGACCGCCCCGGACCGCCCGGGAACTGCCCCGGACCGCCCCGGACCGCCCCGGACCGCCCCGGACCGCCCCGGACCACCCCGGACCGCCCGGGAACCGCACCGGACCGCCCCGGACCGCCCCGGACCGCCCGGGAACCGCCCCCGACCGCCCCGAACCGCCCCGGACCGCCCCGGACCGCCCGGGAACCGCCCCGGACCGCCCTGGACCGCCCCGGACCGCCCCGGACCGCCCGGGAACCGCCCCGGACCGCCCCGGACCGCCCGGGAACTGCCCGGACCGCCCCGGACCGCCCCGGACCACCCCGGACCGTCCCGGACCACCCCGGACCGCCCGGGAACCACCCCGGACCACCCCGGACCGCCCCGGACCGCCCCGGACCGCCCCGGACCGCCCCGGACCGCCCCGGACCGCCCGGGAACCGCCCCGGACCGCCCCGGACCGTGCCGGACCGCCCCGGACCGCCCGGGAACCGCCCCGGACCGCCCCGGACCGCCCCGGACCGCCCCGGACCACCCCGGACCGCCCGGGAACCGCCCCGGACCGCCCCGGACCGCCCCCGGACCGCCCCGGACCGCCCGGGAACCGCCCCGGACCGCCCCGGACCGCCCCGGACCGCCCGGGACCGCCTCGGACCGCCCCGGACCGCCCCGGACCGCCCAGGAACCGCCCTGGACCGCCCACGGACCGCCCGGGAACCGCCCCGGACTGCCCCGGACCGCCCCGGACCGCCCCGGACCGCCCCGGACCGCCCGGAAACCACCCCGGAACGCCCCGGTCCGCCCCGGACCGCCCCGGACCGCCCCGGACCGCCCGGGAACCGCCCCGGACCGCCCCGGACCGCCCCGGACCGCCCCGGACCGCCCCGTACCACCCGGGAACCGCCCCGAACCGCCCCGGACCGCACCGGACCGCCCCGGACCGCCCCGGACCGCCCCGGACGGCCCTGGACCGCCCCGGACCGCCCCGGACCGCCCCGGACTGCCCGGGAACCGCCCCGGACCGCCCCGACCGCCCCGGACCGCCCCGGACTGCCCGGGAACCGCCCTTGGACCGCCCCGGACCGCCCCGGACTGCCCCGGACCGCCCCGGACCGCCCGGGAACCGCCCCGGACCGCCCCGGACCGCCCCGGACCGCCCCGGGACCGCCCCGGTCCGCCCCGGACCGCCCCGGACCGCCCCGGACCGCCCGGGAACCGCCCCGGACCGCCCCGGACCGCCCCGGACCGCCCCGGACCGCCCGGGAACCGCCCCGGACCGCCCTGTACCGCCCCGGAACGCCCCGGACCGCCCCGCACCGCCCCGGACCGCTCCGGACCGCCCGGGGACCCGCTCCGAACCGCCCCGGACCGCCCCGGACCGCCCGGGAACCGCCTCAGACCGCCCCGAACCGCCCCGGACCGCCCGGGTACTGCCCCGGACCGCCCCGGACCCACCCCGGACCGCCCCGGACCGCCCCGGACCGCCCCGGACCGCCCGGGAACCGCCCCGGAACGCCCCGGACCGCCCCGGACCGCCCCGGACCGCCCCGGACCGCCCGGGAACCTACCGGACCGCCCCGGACTGCCCCGGACCGCCCCGGACCGCCCGGACCGCCCAGGAACCGCCCAGAACCGCCCCGGAACGCCCCGGACCGCCCCCGGACCGCCCCGGACCGCCCCGGACCGTCCCGGACCGCCCCGGACCGCCCCGGACCGCCCCGGAACCGCCCCGGACCGCCCCGGACCGCCCTGGACCGCCTGGGAAACGCCCCGGACCGCCCCGGACCGCCCCGGACCGCCCCGGACCATCCCGGACCGCCCCGGACCGCCCCGGACCATCCCGGACCGCCCCGGACCGCCCGGGAACCGCCCCGGACCGCCCCGGACCGCCCGGGAACCGCCCCGGACCGCCCCGGACCGCCCCTGAACGCCCCGGACCGCCCCGGACCGCCCCGGACCGCCCCGGACCGCCCCGGACCGCCCCGGACCGCCCCGGACCGCCCGGGAACCGCCCCGAACCGCCCCGGACCGCCCCGGACCGCCCCGGACCGCCCCGGACGGCCCTGGTCCGCCCCGGACCGCCCCGGACCGCCCCGGACTGCCCGGGAACCGCCCCGGACCGCCCCGACCGCCCCGGACCGCCCCGGACTGCCCGGGAACCGCCCTTGGACCGCCCCGGACCGCCCCGGACTGCCCCAGACCGCCCCGGACCGCCCGGGAACCGCCCCGGACCGCCCCCGGACCGCCCCGGACCGCCCCGGACCGCCCCGGTCCGCCCCGGGACCGCCCTGGACCGCCCCAGACCGCCCGGGAACCGCCCCGGACCGCCCCGGACCGCCCCGGACCGCCCCGGACCGCCCGGGAACCGCCCCGGACCGCCCCGGACCGCCCCTGAACGCCCCGGACCGCCCCGGACCGCCCCGGACCGCCCCGGACCCGCCCCGAACCGCCCCAGACCGCCCCGGACCGCCCGGGAACCGCCTCAGACCGCCCCGGACCGCCCCGGACCGCCCGGGTACCGCCCCGGACCGCCCCGGACCGCCCCGGACCGCCCCGGACCGCCCCGGACCACCCCAGACCGCCCGGGAACCGCCCCGGAACGCCCCGGACCGCCCCGGACCGCCCCGGACCGCCCCGGACCGCCCGGGAACCTACCGGACCGCCCCGGACCGCCCCGGACCGCCCCGGACCGCCCCCGGACCGCCCAGGAACCGCCCCGAACCGCCCCGGACCGCCCCGGACCGCCCCGGACCTGCGCGGGAACCTCCCCGGACCGCCCCGGACGGCCCCAGACCGCCCCGGACCGCCCGGGAACCGCCCCGGACCGCCCGGGAACCGCCCCGGACCGCCCCGGACCGCCCCGGACCGCCCCGGACCGCCCCGTACCACCCGGGAACCGCCCCGGACCGCCCCGGACCGCCCCGGACCGCCCCGGACGGCCCTGGACCGCCCCGGACCGCCCCGGACCGCCCCGGACTGCCCGGGAACCGCCCCGGACCGCCCCGACCGCCCCGGACCGCCCCGGACTGCCCGGGAACCGCCCTTGGACCGCCCCGGACCGCCCCGGACTGCCCCTGACCGCCCCGGACCGCCCGGAACCGCCCCGGACCGCCCCGGACCGCCCCGGACCGCCCCGGACCGCCCCGGTCCGCCGGGGACCGCCCCGGACCGCCCCGGACCGCCCGGGAACCGCCCCGGACCGCCCCGGACCGCCCCGGACCGCCCGGGAACCGCCCCGGACCGCCCCGGACCGCCCCGGAACGCCCCGGACCGCCCCGGACCGCCCCGGACCGCTCCGGACCGCCCGGGACCCGCCCCGAACCGCCCCGGACCGCCCCGGACCACCCGGGAACCGCCTCAGACCGCCCCGGACCGCCCCGGACCGCCCGGGTACTGCCCCGGACCGCCCCGGACCGCCCCGGACCGCCCCGGACCGCCACGGACCGCCCGGGAACCGCACCGGAACGCCCCGGACCGCCCCGGACCGCCCCGGACCGCCTGGGAACCTACCGGACCGCCCCGGACTTCCCCGGACCGCCCCGGATCGCCCCGGACTGCCCAGGTACCGCCCCGAACCGCCCCGGAACGCCCTGGACCGCCCCGGACCGCCCCGGACCGCCCCGGACCGCCCCGGACCGTCCCGGACCGCCCCGGACCGCCTTGGACCGCCCCGGACCGCCCGGGAACCGCCCCGGACCGCCCCGGACCGCCCCGGACCGCCCGGGAAACGCCCCGGACCGCCCCGGACCGCCCCGGACCGCCCCGGACCACCCCGGACCGCCCCGGACCGCCCGGGAACCGCCCCGGAACGCCCCGGACCGCCCCGGACCGCCCCGGACCGCCCCGGACCGCCCCGGACCGCCCTGGACCGCCCGGGAACCGCCCCGGACCGCCCCGGACCGCCCCGGACCGCCGCGGACCGCCCGGGAACCGCCCCGGACCGCCCCGGACCGCCCCGGACCACCCCGGACCGCCCGGGAACCGCCCCGGACCGCCCCGGACCGCCCGGGAACCGCCCCGGACCGCCCCCGGACCGCCCCGGACCACCCCGGACCGCCCGGGAACTGCCCCGGACCGCCCCGGACCGACCCAGACCGCCCCGGACCGCCCCGGACCGCCCCGGACCGCCCGGGAACCGCCCCGGACCGCCCCGGACCGCCCCGGACCGCCCGGGAACCGCCCTGGACCGCCCCGGACCGCCCGGGAACTGCCCCGGACCGCCCCGGACTGCCCCGGACCGCCCCGGACTACCCGGGAACCGCCCCGGACCGCCCTGGACCGCCCCGGACCGCCCGGGAACCGCCCGGACCGCCCGGACCGCCCGGATCGCCCCGGACCGCCCCGGACCGCCCCGGACCGCCCGGGAACCGCCCCGGACCGCCCCGGACCGCCCCGGACCGCCCCGGACCGCCCGGGAACCGCCCCCGGACCGCCTGGGACCACCCCGGACCGCCCGGGAACCGCGCCGGACCGCCCCGGACCGCCCGGACCGCCCCGGACCGCCACGGACTGCCCCGGACCGCCCTGGACCGCCCCGGACCGCCCCGGACCGCCCGGGAACCGCCCCGGACCGCCCCGGACCGCCCAGGACCGCCCCGGACCGCCCCGGACCGCCCAGGAAACGCCCCGGACCGCCCCGGACCGCCCCGGTCCGCCCCGGACCGCCCCGGACCGCCCCGGACCGCATGGGGAACCGCCCCGGACCGCCCCGGACCGCCCCGGATCGCCCCGGACCGCCCCGGACCGCCCGGGAACCGCCCCGGACCGCCCCGGACCGCCCCGGACCGCCCAAGACCGCCCCGGACCGCCCCGGACTGCGCGGGAACCTCCCCGGACCGCCCCGGACGGCCCCGGACCGCCCCGGACCGCCCGGGAACCGCCCCGGACCGCCCCGGACCGCCCCGGACCGCCCCGGACCGCCCGGGAACCGCCCCAGACCACCCCGGACCGCTTGGGAACTGCCCCGGACCGCCCCGGACCGCCCCGGACCGCCCCGGACCACCCCGGGACCGCCCGGGAACCGCCCCGGACCGCCCCGGACCGCCCCGGACCGCCCGGGAACCGCCCCGGACCGCCCCGGACCGCCCCGGACCGCCCCGGACCGCCCGGGAACCGCCCCGGACCGCCCCGGACCGCCGCGGACCGCCCCGGACCGCCCCGGACCGCCCGGGAACCTACCGGACCGCCCCGGACCGCCCCGGACCGCCCCGGACCGCCCAGGAACCGCCCCGAACCGCCCCGGGACCGCCCCGGACTGCGCGGGAACCTCCCCGGTCCGCCCCGGACGGCCCCAGATCGCCCCGGACCGCCCGGGAACCGCCCCGGACCGCCCCGGACCGCCCCGGACCGCCCCGGACCGCCCCGGACCACCCGGGAACCGCCCCGGACCGCCCCGGACCGCCCGGGAACTGCCCCGGACCGCCCCGGACCGCCCCGGACCGCCCCGGACCGCCCCGGACCACCCCGGACCGCCCGGGAACCGCACCGGACCGCCCCGGACCGCCCCGGACCGCCCGGGAACCGCCCCCCGACCGCCCCGGACCGCCCCGGACCGCCCGGGAACCGCCCCGGACCGCCCCGGACCGCCCCGGACCGCCCCGGACCGCCCGGGAACCGCCCCGGACCGCCCCGGACCGCCCGGGAACTGCCCCGGACCGCCCCGGACCGCCCCGGACCACCCCGGACCGCCCCGGACCACCCCGGACCGCCCGGGAACCGCCCCGGACCACCCCGGACCGCCCCGGACCGCCCCGGACCGCCCCCGGACCGCCCCGGACCGCCCTGGACCGCCCCGGACCGCCCGGACCGCCCCGGACCGCCCGGGAACCGCCCCGGACCGCCCCGGACCGTGCCGGACCGCCCCGGACCGCCCGGGAACCGCCCCGGACCGCCCCGGACCGCCCCGGACCGCCCCGGACCACCCCGGACCGCCCGGGAACCGCCCCGGACCGCCCCGGACCGCCCGGACCGCCCCGGACCGCCCGGGAACCGCCCCGGACCGCCCCGGACCGCCCCGGACCGCCCGGGAACCGCCTCGGACCGCCCCGGACCGCCCCGGACCGCCCAGGAACCGCCCTGGACCGCCCACGGACCGCCCGGGAACCGCCCCGGACTGCCCCGGACCGCCCCGGACCGCCCCGGACCGCCCCGGACCGCCCGGAAACCACCCCGGAACGCCCCGGTCCGCCCCGGACCGCCCCGGACCGCCCCGGACCGCCCCGGACCGCCCGGGAACCGCCCCGGACCGCCCCGGACCGCCCCGGACCGCCCCGGACCGCCCCGTACCACCCGGGAACCGCCCCGAACCGCCCCGGACCGCACCGGACCGCCCCGGACCGCCCCGGACCGCCCCGGACGGCCCTGGACCGCCCCGGACCGCCCCGGACCGCCCCGGACTGCCCGGGAACCGCCCCGGACCGCCCCGACCGCCCCGGACCGCCCCGGACTGCCCGGGAACCGCCCTTGGACCGCCCCGGACCGCCCCGGACTGCCCCGGACCGCCCCGGACCGCCCGGGAACCGCCCCGGACCGCCCCGGACCGCCCCGGACCGCCCCGGACCGCCCCGGTCCGCCCCGGACCGCCCCGGACCGCCCCGGACCGCCCGGGAACCGCCCACGGACCGCCCGGGAACGCCACGGACCGCCCCGGACCGACCCCGGACGCCCCGGACCGCCCGGGAACCGCCCCGGACCGCCCTGGACCGCCCCGGAACGCCCCGGACCGCCCCGCACCGCCCCGACCGCTCCGGACCGCCCGGGACCCGCTCCGAACCGCCCCGGACCGCCCGGACCGCCCGGGAACCGCCTCAGACCGCCCCGAACCGCCCCGGACCGCCCGGGTACTGCCCCGGACCGCCCGGGACCACCCCGGACCGCCACGGACCGCCCCGGACCGCCCCGGACCGCCCGGGAACCGCCCCGGAACGCCCCGGACCGCCCCGGACCGCCCCGGACCGCCCCGGACCGCCCGGGAACCTACCGGACCGCCCCGGACTGCCCCGGACCGCCCCGGACCGCCCCGGACCGCCCAGGAACCGCCCAGAACCGCCCCGGAACGCCCCGGACCGCCCCGGACCGCCCCGGACCGCCCCGGACCGTCCCGGACCGCCCCGGACCGCCCTGGACCGCCTGGGAAACGCCCGGACCGCCCTGGACCGCCCCGGACCGCCCCGGACCATCCCGGACCGCCCCGGACCGCCCGGGAACCGCCCCGGAACGCCCCGGACCGCCCCGGACCGCCCCGGACCGCCCCGGACCGCCCTGGACCGCCCCGGACCGCCCCGGACCGCCCGGGAACCGCCCCGGACCGCCCCGGACCGCCCCGGACCGCCCCGGACCGCCCGGGAACCGCCCCGGACCGCCCCGGACCGCCCCGGACCGCCCCGGACCGCCCGGGAACCGCCCCGGGACCGCCCCGGACCGCCCGGGAACCGCCCCGGACCGCCCCGGACCGCCCCGGACCGCCCCGGACCGCCCGGGAACTGCCCCGGACCGCCCCCGGACCGACCCAGACCGCCCCGGACCGCCCCGGACCGCCCCGGACCGCCCCGGACCGCCCGGGAACCGCCCCGGACCGCCCCGGACCGCCCCGGACCACCCGGGAACCGCCCTGGACCGCCCCGGACCGCCCGGGAACTGCCCGGGACCGCCCCGGACCGCCCCGGACCGCCCCGGACCGCCCGGGAACCGCCCCGACCGCCTGGACCCGCCCCGGACCGCCCGGGAACCGCCCTGGACCGCCCCGGACCGCCCGGGAACCGCCCCGGACCGCCCCGGACCGCCCCGGACCGCCCCGGACCGCCCGGGAACCGCCCCGGACCGCCCCGGACCGCCCCGGACCGCCCCGGACCACCCCGGACCGCCACGGACCGCCCCGGACCGCCGGCGAACCGCCCCGGACCGCCCCGGACCGCCCCGGACCGCCCGGACCGCCCCGGACCGCCCCGGACCGCCCCGTTCCGCCCCGGACCGCCCCGGACCGCCCCGGACCGCCCGGGAACCGCCCAGGACCGCCCCAGACCGCCCCGGACCGCCCCGGACCGCCCCGGACCGCCCGGGAACCGCCCCCGACCGCCCCGGACCGCCCCAGACCGCCCCGGACCGCCCCGGACCGCCCCGGACCGCCCGGGAACCGCCCCGCCCGCCCCGGACCGCCCCGGACCGCCCCGAACCGCCCCGGACCGCCCCGGACCGCCCCGGACCGCCCCGGACCGCCCGCGAACCGCCCCGGACCGCCCCGGACCGCCCCGGACCGCCCCAGACCACCCCGGACCGCCCGGGGAACCGTCCCGGACCGCCCCAGACCGCCACGGACCGCCCTGGACCGCCCCGGACCGCCCGGGAACTGCCCCGGACCGCCCCGGACCGCCCCGGACCGCCCCGGACCGCCCGGGAACCGCCCCGGACCGCCCTGGACCGCCCCGGACCCCCCAAGAACCGCCCTGGACCGCCCCGGACCGCCCGGGAACCGCCCCGGACCGCCCCGGACCGCCCCGGACCGCCCCGGACCGCCCGGGAACCGCCCCGGACCGCCCCGGACCGCCCCGGACCGCCCCGGACCGCCCCGGACCGCCACGGACCGCCCCGGACCGCCGGCGAACCGCCCCGGACCGCCCGGACCGCCCCGGACCGCCCCGGACCGCCCCGGACCGCCCCGGACCGCCCCGGTCCGCCCCGGACCGCCCCGGACCGCCCCGGACCGCCCGGGAACCGCCCAGGACCGCCCCAGACCGCCCCGGACCGCCCCGGACCGCCCCGGACCGCCCGGGAACCGCCCCCGACCGCCCCGGACCGCCCCAGACCGCCCCGGACCGCCCCGGACCGCCCCGGACCGCCCGGGAACCGCCCCGCCCGCCCCGGACCGCCCCGGACCGCCCCGAACCGCCCCGGACCGCCCCGGACCGCCCCGGACCGCCCCGGACCGCCCGCGAACCGCCCCGGACCGCCCCGGACCACCCCAGACCGCCCCAGACCGCCCCGGACCGCCCGGGAACCGTCCCGGACCGCCCCAGACCGCCACGGACCGCCCCGGACCGCCCGGGACCGCCCGGGAACCGCCCCGGACCGCCCTGGACCGCCCCGGACTGTCCCGGACCGCCCCGGACCGCCCCGGACCGCCCTGGACCGCCCGGGAACCGCCGCGGACCGCCCCGGACCGCCCCGGACCGCCCCGGACCGCCCGGGAACCGCCCCGGACCGCCCCGGACCTCCCCGGACCCCCCCGGACCGCCCCGGACCGCCCGGGAACCGCCCCGGACCGCCCGGGAACCGCCCCGGACCGCCCCGGACCGCCCCGGACCGCCCCGGACCGCCCGGGAACCGCCCCGGACCGCCCCGGACCGCCCCGGACCGCCCCGGACCGCCCGGGAAACCGCCCCGGACCGCCCCGGACCGCCCCGGACCACCCGGGAACCGCCCCCCCGCCCCGGACCACCCCGGACCGCCCCGAACCGCCCCGGACCGCCCCGGACCGCCCCGGACCGCCCCGGACCGCCCGGGAACCGCCCCGGACCGCCCCGGACCGCCCCGAACCGCCCCGGACCGCCCCGGACCGCCCCGGACCGCCCCAGACCGCCCGGGAACCGCCCCGGACCGCCCCGGACCGCGCCGGACCGCCCCGGACCGCCCCGGACCGCCCCGGACCGCCCGGGAACCGCCCCAGACCGCCCCGGACCGCCCCGGACCGCCCCGGACCGCCCGGGAACCGCCCCGGACTGACCCGGACCGCCCCGGACCGCCCCGGACCGCCCGGGAACCGCCCCGGACCGCCCCGGACTGCCCCGGACCGCCCCGGACCGCCCCGGCCCGCCCGGGAACCGCCCCGGAACGCCCCGGACCGCCCCGGACCGCCCGGACCGCCCCGGACCGCCCGGGAACCGCCGCGGACCGCCCAGGACCGCCCCGGACCGCCCCGGACCGCCCGGGAACCGCCCCGGACCGCCCCGGACCGCCCCGGACCGCCCCGGACCGCCCGGGAACCGCCCGGACCGCCCGGGAACCGCCCCGGACCGCCCCGGACCGCCCCGGACCGCCCCGGTCCGCCCCGGACCGCCCCGGACCGCCCCGGACCGCCCCGGACCACCCCGGACCGCCCTGGACCACCCGGGAACCGCCCCGGAACGCCCCGGACCGCCCCGGACCGCCGCGGACCGCCCCGGACCACCCCGGACCGCCCCAGACCGCCCGGGAACCGCCCCGGACCGCCCCGGACCGCCCCGGGCCACCCGGGAACCGCCCCGGACCGCCACGGACCGCCCGGGAACCGCCCCGGACCGCCCCGGACCGCCCCGGACCGCCCCGGACCGCCCTGGACCGCCCGGGAACTGCCCCGGACCGCCCCGGACCGCCCCGGACCGCCCCGGACTGCCCCGGACCGCCCCGGACTGCCACGGACCACCCCGGACCGCCGGGGAACCGCCCCGGACCGCCCCGGACCGCCCCGGACCGCCCGGGAACCGCCCCGGGACCGCCCCGGACTGTCCGGGAACTGCCCCGGACCGCCCCGGACCGCCCCGGACCGCCCCGGACCGCCCGGGAACCGCCCCGGACCGCCCCGGACCGCCCCGGACCGCCCCGGACCGCCCCAGACCGCCCAGGAACCGCCCCGGACCGCCCCGGACCGCCCCGGACCGCCCCGGACCGCCCGGGAACCGCCCCGGACCGCCCCGGACCGCCCCGGACTGCCCCGGACCGCCCGGGAACCGCCCCGGACCGCCCCAGACCGCCGCGGACCGCCCGGGAACCGCCCCGGACCGCCCCGGACCGCCCGGACCGCCTCGGACCGCCCGGGAACCGCACCGGACCGCCCCGGACCGCCCGGACCGCCCCGGACCGCCCGGGAACCGCCCCGGAACGCCCCGGACCGCCCCGGACCGCCCCGGACCGCCCCGGACCCCCCAGGAACCGCCCCGGACCGCCCCGGACCGCCCCGGACCACCCCGGACCGCCCAGCAACCGCCCCGGACCGCCCCGGACCGCCCCAGACCGCCCCGGACCGCCCCGGACCGCCCCGGACCGCCCCGGACCGCCCGGGAACCGCCCCGGACCACCCCGGACCGCCCCGGACGCCCCGGACCGCCCCGGACCGCCCGGGAACCGCCCCGGACCGCCCTGGACCGCCCCGGACTGTCCCGAACCGCCCCGGACCGCCCGGACCGCCCTGGACCGCCCGGGAACCGCCGCGGACCGCCCCGGGACCGCCCCGGACCGCCCCGGACCGCCCGGGAACCGCCCCGGACCGCCCCGGACCTCCCCGGACCGCCCCGGACCGCCCCGGACCGCCCGGGGACCGCCCCGGACCGCCCGGGAACCGCCCCGGACCGCCCCGGACCGCCCCGGACCGCCCCGGACCGCCCGGGAACCGCCCCGGACTGCCCCGGACCGCCCCGGACCGCCCCGGACCGCCCGGGAACCGCCCCGGACCGCCCCGGACCGCCCCGGACCACCCGGGAACCGCCCCCCCGCCCCGGACCGCCCCGGACCGCCCGAACCGCCCCGGACCGCCCCGGACCGCCCCGGACCGCCCCGGACCGCCCGCGAACCGCCCCGGACCGCCCCGGACCGCCCCGGACCGCCCCAGACCGCCCCGCACCGCCCGGGAACCGTCCCGGACCGCCCCAGACCGCCACGGACCGCCCCGGACCGCCCCAGACCGCCCGGAACCGCCCCGGACCGCCCTGGACCGCCCCGGACCGTCCCGGACCGCCCCGGTCCGCCCCGGACCGCCCCGGACCGCCCCGGACCGCCCGGGAACCGCCCCAGACCGCCCCGGACCGCCCCGGACCGCCCCGGACCGCCCGGGAACCGCCCCGGACTGACCCGGACCGCCCCGGACCGCCCCGGACCGCCCGGGAACCGCCCCGGACCGCCCCGGACTGCCCCGGACCGCCCCGGACCGCCCCGGCCCGCCCGGGAACCGCCCCGGAACGCCCCGGACCGCCCCGGACCGCCCCGGACCGCCCCGGACCGCCCGGGAACCGCCCCGGACCGCCCCGGACCGCCCCGGACCGCCCCGGACCGCCCCGGACCGCCCGGGAACCGCCCCGGACCGCCCCGGACCGCCCCGGAACGCCCCGGACCGCCCGGGAACCGCCCCGGACCGCCCGGGAACCGCCCCGGACCGCCCCGGACCGCCCCGGTCCGCCCCGGACCGCCCCGGACCGCCCCGGACCGCCCCGGACCACCCAGACCGCCCTGGACCACCCGGGAACCGCCCCGGAACGCCCCGGACCGCCCCGGACCGCCGCGGACCGCCCCGGACCACCCCGGACCACCCCAGACCGCCCGGGAACCGCCCCGGACCGCCCCGGACCGCCCCGGGCCACCCGGGAACCGCCCCGGACCGCCACGGACCGCCCGGGAACCGCCCCGGACCGCCCCGGACCGCCCCGGACCGCCCCGGACCCGCCCTGGACCGCCCGGGAACTGCCCCGGACCGCCCCGGACCGCCCCGGACCGCCCCGGACTGCCCCGGACCGCCCCGGACTGCCACGGACCACCCCGGACCGCCCGGGAACCGCTCCGGACCGCCCCGGACCGCCCCGGACCGCCCGGGAACCGCCCCGGACCGCCCCGGACTGTCCGGGAACTGCCCCGGACCGCCCCGGACCGCCCCGGACCGCCCCGGACCGCCCCGGACCGCCCGGGAACCGCCCCGGACCGCCCCGGACCGCCCCGGACCGCCCGGACCGCCTCGGACCGCCCCAGACCGCCCAGGAACCGCCCCGGACCGCCCCGGACCGCCCCCGGACCGCCCCGGACCGCCCGGGAACCGCCCCGGACCGCCCCGGACCCCCCCGGACTGCCCCGGACCGCCCGGGAACCGCCCCGGACCGCCCCGGACCGCCCCGGACCGCCCGGGAACCGCCCCGGACCGCCCCGGACCGCCCCGGACTGCCCCGGACCGCCCGGGAACCGCCCCGGACCGCCCCAGACCGCCCCGGACCGCCCGGGAACCGCCCCGGACCGCCCCGGACCGCCCCGGACCGCCCCGGACCGCCCGGGAACCGCCCCGGACCGCCCCGGACCGCCCGGACCGCCCCGGACCGCCCGGGAACCACCCCGGAACGCCCCGGACCGCCCCGGACCGCCCGGGAACCGCCCCGGACCGCCCCGGACCGCCCCGGACCGCCCCGGACCGCCCGGGAACCGCCCCGGACCGCCCGGGAACCGCCCCGGACCGCCCCGGACCGCCCCGGTCCGCCCCGGACCGCCCCGGACCGCCCCGGACCGCCCCGGACCACCCCAGACCGCCCTGGACCACCCGGGAACCGCCCCGGACCGCCCCCGGACCGCCCGGGAACCGCCCCGGACCGCCCCGGACCGCCCCGGACCGCCCGGACCGCCCGGGAACCGCCCCGGACCGCCCGGGAACCGCCCCGGACCGCCCCGGACCGCCCCGGTCCGCCCCGGACCGCCCCGGACCGCCCCGGACCGCCCCGGACCACCCCAGACCGCCCTGGACCACCCGGGAACCGCCCCGGAACGCCCCGGACCGCCCCGGACCGCCGCGGACCGCCCCGGACCACCCCGGACCGCCCCAGACCGCCCGGGAACCGCCCCGGACCGCCCCGGACCGCCCCGGGCCACCCGGGAACCGCCCCGGACCGCCACGTACCGCCCGGGAACCGCCCCGGACCGCCCCGGACCGCCCCGGACCGCCCCCGGACCGCCCTGGACCGCCCGGGGAACTGCCCAGGACCGCCCCGGACCGCCCCGGACCGCCCCGGACTGCCCGGACCGCCCCGGACTGCCACGGACCACACCGGACCGCCCGGGAACCGCCCCGGACCGCCCCGGACCGCCCCGGACCGCCCGGGAACCGCCCCGGACCGCCCCGGACTGTCCGGGAACTGCCCCGGACCGCCCCGGACCGCCCCGGACCGCCCCGGACCGCCCCGGACCGCCCGGGAACCGCCCCGGACCGCCCCGGACCGCCCCGGACCGCCCCGGACCGCCTCGGACCGCCCCAGACCGCCCAGGAACCGACGGACCGCCCCGGACCGCCCCGGACCGCCCGGGAACCGCCCCGGACCGCCCCGGACCGCCCCGGACTGCCCCGGACCGCCCGGGAACCGCCCCGGACTGCCCCAGACCGCCCCGGACCGCCCGGGAACCGCCCCGGACCGCCCCGGACCGCCCCGGACCGCCCCGGACCGCCCGGGAACCGCCCCGGACCGCCCCGGACCGCCCGGACCGCCCCGGACCGCCCGGGAACCACCCCGGAACGCCCCGGACCGCCCCGGACCGCCCCGGACCGCCCCGGACCCCCCAGGAACCGCCCCGGACCGCCCCGGACCGCCCCGGACCGCCCCGGACCGCCCAGCAACCGCCCCGGACCGCCCCGGACCGCCCCAGACCGCCCCGGCCCGCCCGGGAACCCGCCCCGGACCGCCCCGGACCGCCCCGGACCGCCCCGGACCGCCCCGGACCGCCCGAGAACCGCCCTGGACCGCTCCGGACCGCCCCGGACCGCCCCGGACCGCCCAGGAACCGCCCCGGACCGCCCCGAACCGCCCCGGACCGCCCCGGACCGCCCCGGACCGCCCCGGACCGCCCGGGAACCGCCCCGGACCACCCCGGACCGCCCCGGACCGCCCCGGACCGCCCCGGACCGCCCGGGAACCGCCCCGGACCGCCCCGGACCGCCCCGGACCGCCCCGGACCGCCCGGGAACTGCCCCGGACCGCCCCGGACCGCCCGGACCGCCCCGGACTGCCCCGGACTGCCACGGACCGCCCCGGACCGCCCGGGAACCGCCCCGGACTGCCCCGGACCGCCCCGGACCGCCTGGGAACCGCCCCGGACCGCCCCGGACTGCCCAGGAAACTACCCCGACCGCCCCGGACCGCCCCGGACCGCCCCGGACCGCCCGGGAACCGCCCCGGACCGCCCCGGACCGCCCCGGACCGCCCCGGGAACCGCCCCGGACCGCCCCGGACCGCCCCGGACCGCCCGCGAACCGCCCCGGACCGCCCCGGACCGCCCCGGACCGCCCGGGAACCGCCCCGGACAGCCCCGGACCGCCCCGGACCGCCCCGGACCGCCCCGGACCGCCCGGGAACCGCCCCGGACCGCCCCGGACCGCCCCGGTCCGCCCCGGACCGCCCCGGACCGCCCGGGAACCGCCCCGGACCTCCCCGGACCGCCCCGGACCGCCCCGGACCGCCTCGGACCGCCCCGGACCGCCCGGGAACCGCCCCGGACCGCCCCGGACCGCCCCGGACCGCCCCGGACCGCCCGGGAACCGCCCCGGACCGCCCCGGACCGCCCCGGACCGCCCCGGACCGCCCGGGAACCGCCCCGTACTTCTCCAGACCGCCCGGGAACCGCCCCGGACCGCCCCGGACCGCCCCGGACCGCCCCGGACCGCCTCGGACCGCCCCAGACTGCCCAGGAACCGCCCCGGACCGCCCCGGACCGCCCCGGACCGCCCGGGAACCGCCCCGGACCGCCCCGGACCGCCCCGGGACTGCCCCGCACCGCCCGGGAACCGCCCCGGACCGCCCCAGACCGCCCCGGACCGCCCGGGAACCGCCCCGGACCGCCCCGGACCGCCCCGGACCGCCCCGGACCGCCCGGGAACCGCCCCGGACCGCCCCGGACCGCCCGGACCGCCCCGGACCGCCCGGGAAACCGCCCCGGAACGCCCCGGACCGCCCCGGACCGCCCCGGACCGCCCCGGACCCCCCAGGAACCGCCCCGGACCGCCCCGGACCGCCCCGGACCGCCCCGGACCGCCCCCGGACCGCCCAGCAACCGCCCCGGACCGGCCCCCGGACCGCCCCAGACCGCCCCGGACCGCCCCGGACCGCCCCGGACCGCCCCGGACCGCCCGGGAACCGCCCCGGACCACCCCGGACCGCCCCGGACCGCCCCGGACCGCCCCGGACCGCCCGGGAACCGCCCCGGACCGCCCTGGACCGCCCCGGACTGTCCCGAACTGCCCCGGACCGCCCCGGACCGCCCTGGACCGCCCGGGAACCGCCGCGGACCGCCCCGGACCGCCCCGGACCGCCCCGGACCGCCCGGGGAACCGCCCCGGACCGCCCCGGACCTCCCCGGACCGCCCCGGACCGCCCCGGACCGCCCGGGAACCGCCCCGGACCGCCCGGGAACCGCCCCGGACCGCCCCGGACCGCCCCGGACCGCCCCGGACCGCCCGGGAACCGCCCCGGACCGCCCCGGACCGCCCCGGACCGCCCCGGACCGCCCGGGAAACCGCCCCGGACCGCCCCGGACCGCCCCGGACCACCCGGGAACCGCCCCCCCGCCCCGGACCGCCCCGGACCGCCCCGAACCGCCCCGGACCGCCCCGGACCGCCCCGGACCGCCCCGGACCGCCCGCGAACCGCCCCGGACCGCCCCGGACCGCCCCGGACCGCCCCAGACCGCCCCGGACCGCCCGGGAACCGTCCCGGACGCCCCAGACCGCCCCGGACCGCCCCGGACTGTCCGGGAACTGCCCCGGACCGCCCCGGACCGCCCCGGACCGCCCCGGACCGCCCCGGACCGCCCGGGAACCGCCCCGGACCGCCCCGGACCGCCCCGGACCGCCCCGGACCGCCTCCGGACCGCCCCAGACCGCCCAGGAACCGCCCCGGACCGCCCCGGAACCGCCCCGGACCGCCCCGGACCGCCCGGGAACCGCCCCGGACCGCCCCGGACCGCCCCGGACTGCCCCGGACCGCCCGGGAACCGCCCCGGACCGCCCCAGACCGCCCCGGGACCGCCCGGGAACCGCCCCGGACCGCCCCGGACCGCCCCGGACCGCCCCGGACCGCCCGGGAACCGCCCCGGACCGCCCCGGGACCGCCCGGACCGCCCCGAACCGCCCGGGAACCACCCCGGAACGCCCCGGACCGCCCCGGACCGCCCCGGACCGCCCCGGACCCCCAGGAACCGCCCCGGACCGCCCCGGACCGCCCCGGACCGCCCGGACCGCCCAGCAACCGCCCCGGACCGCCCCGGACCGCCCCAGACCGCCCCGGACCGCCCGGGAACCGCCCCGGACCGCCCCGGACCGCCCCGGACCGCCCCGGACCGCCCGAGAACCGCCCTGGACCGCCCCGGACCGCCCCGGACCGCCCCGGACCGCCCAGGAACCGCCCCGAACCGCCCCGGACCGCCCCGGACCGCCCCGGACCGCCCCGGACCGCCCGGGAACCGCCCCGGACCACCCCGGACCGCCCCGGACCGCCCCGGACCGCCCCGGACCGCCCGGGAACCGCCCCGGACCGCCCCGGACCGCCCCGGACCGCCCGGACCGCCCGGGAACTGCCCCGGACCGCCCCGGACCGCCCCGGACCCGCCCCGGACTGCCCCGGACTGCCACGGACCGCCCCGGACCGCCCGGGAACCGCCCCGGACTGCCCCGGACCGCCCCGGACCGCCTGGGAAACCGCCCCGGACCGCCCCGGACTGCCCGGGAACTACCCCGGACCGCCCCGGACCGCCCCGGACCGCCCCGGACCGCCCGGGAACCGCCCCGGACCGCCCCGGACCGCCCCGGACCGCCCGGGAACCGCCTCGGACCGCTCCGGACCGCCCCGGACCGCCCGCGAACCGCCCCGGACCGCCCCGGACCGCCCCGGACCGCCCGGGAACCGCCCCGGACAGCCCCGGACCGCCCGGACCGCCCCGGACCGCCCCGGACCGCCCGGGAACCGCCCCGGACCGCCCCGGACCGCCCCGGTCCGCCCCGGACCGCCCCGGACCGCCCGGGAACCGCCCCGGACCTCCCCGGACCGCCCCGGACCGCCCCGGACCGCCTCGGACCGCCCCGGACCGCCCGGGAACCGCCCCGGACCGCCCCGGACCGCCCCGGACCGCCCCGGACCGCCCGGGGAACCGCCCCGGACCGCCCCGGACCGCCCCGGACCGCCCCGGACCGCCCGGGAACCCGCCCCGTACTTCTCCAGACCGCCCGGGAACCGCCCCCGGACCGCCCCGGACCGCCCCGGACCGCCCCGGACCGCCTCGGACCGCCCCAGACCGCCCAGGAACCGCCCCGGACCGCCCCGGACCGCCCCGGACCGCCCGGGAACCGCCCCGGACCGCCCCGGACCGCCCCGGACTGCCCGGACTGCCCGGGAACCGCCCCGGACCGCCCCAGACCGCCCCGGACCGCCCGGGAACCGCCCCGGACCGCCCCGGACCGCCCCGGACCGCCCCGGACCGCCCGGGAACCGCCCCGGACCGCCCCGGACCGCCCGGACCGCCCGGACCGCCCGGGAACCGCCCCGGAACGCCCCGGACCGCCCCGGACCGCCCCGGACCGCCCCGGACCCCCCAGGAACCGCCCCGGACCGCCCCGGACCGCCCCGGACCGCCCCGGACCGCCCCGGACCGCCCAGCAACCGCCCCGGACCGCCCCGGACCGCCCCAGACCGCCCCGGACCGCCCCGGACCGCCCCGGACCGCCCCGGACCCGCCCGGGAACCCGCCCGGACCACCCGGACCGGCCCCGGACCGCCCCGGACCGCCCCGGACCGCCCGGGAACCCCCGGACCGCCCTGGACCGCCCCGGACTGTCCCGAACTGCCCCGGACCGCCCCGGACCGCCCTGGACCGCCCGGGCCCCGGACCGCCCCGGACCGCCCCGGACCGCCCGGGAACCGCCCCGGACCGCCCCGGACCTCCCCGGACCGCCCCCGGACCGCCCCGGACCGCCCGGGAACCGCCCCGGACCGCCCGGGCAACCGCCCCGAACCGCCCCGGACCGCCCCGGACCGCCCCGGACCGCCCGGGAACCGCCCCGGACCGCCCCGGACCGCCCCGGACCGCCCCGGACCGCCCGGGAACCGCCCCGGACCGCCCCGGACCGCCCCGGACCACCCGGGAACCGCCCCCCCGCCCCGGACCGCCCCGGACCGCCCCGAACCGCCCCGGACCGCCCCGGACCGCCCCGGACCGCCCCGGACCGCCCGCGAACCGCCCCGGACCGCCCGGACCGCCCCGGACCGCCCCAGACCGCCCCGGACCGCCCGGGAACCGTCCCGGACCGCCCCAGACCGCCACGGACCGCCCCGGACCGCCCGGACGCCCGGGAACCGCCCCGGACCGCCCTGGACCGCCCCGGACCGTCCCGGACCGCCCCGGTCCCGCCCCGGACCGCCCCGGACCGCGCCGGACCGCCCGGGAACCGCCCCCAGGACCGCCCCGGACCGCCCCGGACCGCCCCGGACCGCCCCGGACCGCCCGGGAACCGCCCCGGACTGACCCGGACCGCCCCGGACCGCCCCAGACCGCCCGGGAACCGCCCCGGACCGCCCCGGACTGCCCCGGACCGCCCCGGACCGCCCCGGCCCGCCCGGGAACCGCCCCGGAACGCCCCGGACCGCCCGGACCGCCCGGGAACCGCCCCGGACCGCCCCGGACCTCCCCGGACCGCCCCGGACCGCCCGGACCGCCCGGACCGCCCGGGACCGCCCGGACCGCCCCGGACCGCCCCGGACCGCCCCGGGACCGCCCCGGAACCGCCCCGGACCGCCCCGGACCGCCCCGGACCGCCCCGGACCGCCCGGGAACCGCCCCGGACCGCCCGGACCGCCCGGACCACCCGGGAAACCGCCCCCCCGCCCGGACCGCCCCGGACCGCCCCGAACCGCCCCGGACCGCCCGGACCGCCCCGGACCGCCCGGACCGCCCGCGAACCGCCCCGGACCGCCCCGGACCGCCCCGGACCGCCCCAGACCGCCCCGGACCGCCCGGGAACCGTCCCGGACCGCCCCCAGACCGCCACGGACCGCCCCGGGACCGCCCCGGACCGCCCGGGAACCGCCCCGGACCGCCCTGGACCGCCCCGGACCGTCCCGGACCGCCCCGTCCGCCCCGGACCGCCCCGGACCGCCCCGGGACCGCCCGGGAACCGCCCCAGACCGCCCCGGACCGCCCCGGACCGCCCCGGACCGCCCCGGACCGCCCGGGAACCGCCCCGGACTGACCCGGACGCCCCGGACCGCCCCAGACCGCCCGGGAACCGCCCCGGACCGCCCCGGACTGCCCCGGACCGCCCCGGACCGCCCCGGCCCGCCCGGGAACCGCCCCCGGAACGCCCCGGACCGCCCCGGACTGCCCCGGACCGCCCCGGACCGCCCCGGACCGCCCCGGACCGCCCCGGACCGCCCCGGACCGCCCGGGAACCGCCCCGGACCGCCCCGGGACCGCCCCGGACCGCCCGGGAACCGCCCCGGACCGCCTGGGACCGCCCTGGACCACCCGGGAACCGCCCCGGAACGCCCCGGACCGCCCCGGACCGCCGCGGACCGCCCCGGACCACCCCGGACCACCCCAGACCGCCCGGGAAACCGGCCCGGACCGCCCCGGACCGCCCCGGGCCACCCGGGAACCGCCCCGGACCGCCACGGACCGCCCGGGAACCGCCCCGGGACCGCCCCGGACCGCTCCGGACCGCCCCGGACCGCCCTGGACCGCCCGGGAACTGCCCCGGACCGCCCCGGACCGCCCCGGACCGCCCCGGACTGCCCCGAACCGCCCCGGACTGCCACGGACCACCCCGGACCGCCCGGGAACCGCCCCGGACCGCCCCGGACCGCCCGGACCGCCCTGGAACCGCCCCGGACCGCCCCGGACTGTCCAGAAACTGCCCCGGACCGCCCCGGACCGCCCCGGACCGCCCCGGACCGCCCGGACCGCCCGGGAACCGCCCCGGACCGCCCCGGACCGCCCCGGACCGCCTCGGACCGCCCCAGACCGCCCAGGAACCGCCCCGGACCGCCCCGGACCGCCCCAGACCGCCCCGGACCGCCCGGGAACCGCCCCGGACCGCCCCGGACCGCCCCGGACTGCCCCGGACCGCCCGGGAACCGCCCCGGACCGCCCCAGACCGCCCCGGGACCGCCCGGGAACCGCCCCGGACCGCCCCGGACCGCCCCGGACCGCCCCGGACCGCCCGGGAACCGCCCCGGGACCGCCCCGGACCGCCCGGACCGCCCCGGACCGCCCGGGAACCACCCCGGAACGCCCCGGACCGCCCCGGACCGCCCCGGACTGCCCCGGACCCCCCAGGAACCGCCCCGGACCGCCCCGGACCGCCCCGGACCGCCCCGGACCGCCCCGGACCGCCCAGCAAACCGCCCCGGACCGCCCCGGACCGCCCCAGACCGCCCCGGACCGCCCGGGAACCGCCCCGGACCGCCCCGGACCGCCCCGGACCGCCCCGGACCGCCCGAGAACCGCCCTGGACCGCCCCGGACCGCCCGGACCTCCCCGGACCGCCCAGGAACCGCCCCGGACCGCCCCGAACCGCCCGGACCGCCCCGGACCGCCCCGGACCGCCCCGGACCGCCCGGGAACCGCCCCGGACCACCCCGGACCGCCCCGGACCGCCCCGGACCGCCCCGGACCGCCCGGGAACCGCCCCGGACCGCCCCGGACCGCCCCGGACCGCCCCGGACCGCCCGGGAACTGCCCCGGACCGCCCCGGACCGCCCCGGACCGCCCCGGACTGCCCCGGACTGCCACGGACCGCCCCGGACCGCCCGGGAACGTCCCGGACTGCCCCGGACCGCCCCGGACCGCCTGGGAACCGCCCCGGACCGCCCCGGGACTGCCCGGGACTACCCCGGACCGCCCCGGACCGCCCCGGACCGCCCCGGACCGCCCGGCCCCGGACCGCCCCGGACCGCCCCGGACCGCCCGGGAACCGCCCGGACCGCCCCGGACCGCCCGCGAACCGCCCCGGACCGCCCCGGACCGCCCGGACCGCCCGGGAACCGCCCCGGACAGCCCCGGACCGCCCCGGACCGCCCCGAACGCCCCGGACCGCCCCGGACCCCCGGGAACCTCCCCGGACCGCCCCGGACCGCCCCGGACCGCCCCGGACCGCCCGGGAACCGCCCCGGACCGCCCCGGGACCGCCCCCGGACCGCCCCGGACCGCCCCGGACCCCGGGACCGCCCGGACCCGCCCCGGACCGCCCCGGACCGCCCCGGACCGCCCCGGACCGCCCGGGACCGCCCCGGGACCGCCCCGGACCGCCCCGGACCGCCCCGGACCGCCCGGGAACTGCCCCGGACCGCCCCGGACCGCCCCGGACCGCCCCGGACTGCCCCGGACTGCCACTGCCCGGACCGCCCCGGGAACCGCCCCCGGACTGCCCCGGACCGCCCCGGACCGCCTGGGAACCGCCCCGGACCGCCCCGGACTGCCCGGGAACTACCCCGGACCGCCGCGGACCGCCCCGGACGCCCCGGACCGCCCGGGAAACCGCCCGGACCGCCCCGGACCGCCCCGGACCGCCCGGGAACCGCCCCGGACCGCCCCGGGACCGCCCCGGACCGCCCGCGAACCGCCCCGGACCGCCCCGGACCGCCCCGGACCGACCGGGAACCCGCCCCGGACAGCCCCGGACCGCCCCGGACCGCCCCGGACCGCCCCGGACCGCCCCGGACCGCCCGGGAACCTCCCCGGACCGCCCGGACCGCCCCGGACCGCCCCGGACCGGCCCGGGAACCGCCCCGGACCGCCCCGGACCGCCCGGACCGCCCCGGACCGCCCGGGAACCGCCCCGGAACGCCCCGGACCGCCCCGGACCGCCCCGACCGCCCCGGACCCCCCAGGAACCGCTCCGGACCGCCCCGGACCGCCGCGGACCGCCCCGGACCCGCCCCGGACCGCCCAGCAACCGCCCCGGACCGCCCCGGACCGCCCCAGACCGCCCCGGACCGCCCGGGATCCGCCCCGGACCGCCCGGGAACCGCCCCGGACCGCCCCGGACCGCCCGGACCGCCCGAGAAACCGCCCTGGACCGCCCCCGGACCGCCCCGGACCGCCCCGGACCGCCCAGGAACCGCCCCGGACCGCCCCGAACGCCCCGCCCGGACCGCCCCGGACCGCCCCGGACCGCCCCGGCCCCGGACCGCCCGGGAACCGCCCCCGGACCACCCCGGACCGCCCCGGACCGCCCCGGACCGCCCCGGACCGCCCGGGAACCGCCCCGGGACCGCCCCGAACCGCCCCGGACCGCCCCGGACCGCCCGGGAACTGCCCCGGACCGCCCCGGACCGCCCCGGACCGCCCCGGACTGCCCCGGACCGCCCCGGACCGCCCGGGAACCGCCCCGGACCGCCCCGGACCGCCCGGGAACCGCCCCGGACCGCCCCGGACTGCCCGGGAACTGCCCCGGACCGCCCCGGACCGCCCCGACCGCCCCGGACCGCCCGGGAACCGCCCCGGACCGCCCCGGACCGCCCCGGACCGCCCCGGACCGCCCGGGAACCGCCCGGACCGCCCCGGACCGCCCCGGACCGCCCGCGAACCGCCCCGGACCGCCCGGACCGCCCCCGGACCGCCCGCGAACCGCCCCGGACCGCCCCCGGACCGCCCCGGACCGCCCGGGAACCGCCCCGGACAGCCCCGGACCGCCCCGGACCGCCCCGGACCGCCCCGGACCGCCCGGGAACCACCCCGGACCGCCCCGGACCGCCCGGTTCCGCCCCGGACCGCCCCGGACCACCCGGGAACCGCCCCGGACCTCCCCGGACCGCCCCGGACCGCCCCGGACCGCCCCGGACCGCCCCGGACCGCCCAGGAACCGCCCTGGACCGCCCCGGACCGCCCCGGACCGCCCCGGACCGCCCGGGAACCGCCCCGGACCGCCCCGGACCGCCCCGGACCGCCCCGGACCGCCCCGGACCGCCCGGGAACCGCCCCGTACTTCTCCAGACCGCCCCGGACCGCCCCGGACCGCCCCGGACCGCCCCGGACCGCCCGGGAACCGCCCCGGACCACCCCGGACCGCCCCGGACCGCCCCGGACCGCCCCGGACCGCCCGGGAACCGCCCCGGACCGCCCCGGACCGCCCCGGACCGCCCCGGACCGCCCGGGAACTGCCCCGGACCGCCCCGGACCGCACCGGACCGCCCCGGACTGCCCCGGACCGCCCCGGACCGCCCGGGAACCGCCCCGGACCGCCCCGGACCGCCCCGGACCGCCCGGGAACCGCCCCGGACCGCCCCGGACTGCCCGGGAACTGCCCCGGACCGCCCCGGACCGCTCCGGACCGCCCGGGAACCGCCCCCGGACCGCCCCGGACCGCCCTGGACCGCCCGGGAACCGCCCCGGACCGCCCCGGACCGCCCCAGACCGCCCGGGAACCGCCCCGGACCGCCCCGGATCGCCCCGAACCGCCCCGGACCGCCCAGAACCGCCCCCGGACCGCCCCCGGACCGCCCCGGACCGCCCGGGAACCGCCCCGGACCGCCCCGGACCGCCCCGGACCGCCCCGGACCGCCCCGTACCGCCCCGGACCGCCCGGAAACCGCCCCGGACCGCCCCGTACCACCCCGGACCGCCCCGGACGGCCCTGGACCGCCCCGGACCGCCCCCGGACCACTCCGGACCGCCCGGGAACCGCCCCGGACCGCCCCGGACCGCCCCGGACCGCCCGGGAACCGCCCTGGACCGCCCCGGACCGCCCCGGACCGCCCCGGACCGCCCCAGACCGCCCCGGACCGCTCCGGACCGCCCCGGACCGCCCCGGACCGCCCGGGAACTGCCCGGACCGCCCCGGACCGCCCCGGACCGCCCAGGGACCGCCCCGGACCGCCCGGACCGCCCGGGAAACGCCCCGGACTGCCCCAGGACCGCCCGGGAACCGCCCCGGACCGCCCGGACCGCCCCGGACCACCCGGGAACCGCCCCGGACCGCCCCGGACCGCCCGGGAACCGCCCCGGACCGCCCCGGACCGCCCCCGGGACCGCCCCGGACCGCCCGGGAACTGCCCCGGACCGCCCCGGACCGCCCCGGACCGCCCCGGACTGCCCCAGACCGCCCCGGACTGCCCCGGACCCGCCCCGGAACCGCCCAGTAACCGCCCCGGACCGCCCCGGACCGCCCCGGACCGCCCCGGACCGCCCGGGAACCGCCCCGGACCGCCCCGGACTGACCGGGAACTGCCCCGGACCGCCCCGGACCGCCCCGGACCGCCCCGGACCGCCCGGGAACCGCCCCGGACCGCCCCGGACCGCCCCGGACCGCCCCGGACCGCCCGGGAACCGCCCCGGACCGCCCCGGACCGCCCCGGACCGCCCGCGAACCGCCCCGGACCGCCCCGGACCGCCCCGACCACCCGGGAAACGCCCCGGACAGCCCCGGACCGCCCCGGACCGCCCCGGACCGCCCCGGACCGCCCGGGAACCACCCCGGACCGCCCCGGACCGCCCCGGTCCGCCCCGGGACCGCCCCGGACCGCCCGGGAACCGCCCCGGACGGCCCCGGACCGCCCCGGACCGCCCCGGACCGCCTCGGACCGCCCCGGACCGCCCGGGAACCGCCCCGGACCGCCCCCGGACCGCCCCGGACCGCCCCGGACCGCCCGGGAACCGCCCCGGACCGCCCCGGACCGCCCCGGACCGCCCCGGACCGCCCCGGACCGCCCGGGAACCGCCCCGTACTTCTCCGGACCGCCCCGGACCGCCCCGGACCGCCCCGGACCGCCCGGGAACCGCCCCGGACCGCCCCGGACCGCCCCGGACCGCCTTCGACCGCCCCGGACCGCCCCGGACCGCCCCGTACCGCCCCCGGACCCACCCGGGAACCGCCCCGGACCGCCCCGGACCACCCCGGACCGCCCCGGACGGCCCTGGACCGCCCCGGACCGCCCCCGGACCACTCCGGACCGCCCGGGAACCGCCCCGGACCGCCCCGGACCGCCCTGGACCGCCCGGGAACCGCCCTGGACCGCCCCGGACTGCCCCGGACCGCTCCGGACCGGCCCCGGACTGCCCCGGACCGCCCGGGAACTGCCCCGGACCGCCCCGGACCGCCCAGGACCGCCCCGGACCGCCTCGGACCGCCCGGGACCGCCCTGGACCGCCCCGGACTGCCCGGGAACCGCACTGGACCGCCCCGGACCGCCCCGGACCGCCCCGGACCGCCCCAGACCGCCCGGGAACCACCCCGGACCGCCCCGGACTGCCCCGGACCGCCCCAGACCGCCCGGGAACCGCCCTGGACCGCCCCGGACCGCCCCGGACCGCCCCGGACCGCCCCGGTCCGCCTGGACCGCCCCGGACCGCCCCGGACCGCCCGGGAACCGCCCCGGACCGCCCCGGACCGCCCCGGACCGCCCCAGACCGCCCGGGAACCGCCACGGACCGCCCCGGACCGCCCCGGACCACCCCGGACCGCCCCGGACCGCCCCGGACCACCCCGGACCGCCCGGGAACCGCCCCGGACCGCCCCGAACCGCCCCGGACTGCCCCGGACCGCCCCCGGACCGCCCCGGACCGCCCCGGACAGCCCAGGAACCGCCCCGGACCGCCCCGGACCGCCCCGGACCGCCCCGGATGGCCCTGGACCGCCCGGACCGCCCCGGACCGCTCCGGACCGCCCGGGAACCGCCCCGGACCGCCCCGGACCGCCCTGGACCGCCCGGGAACCGCCCCGGACCGCCCCGGACCGCCCCAGACCGCCCGGGAACCGCCCCGGACCGCCCCGGATCGCCCCGAACCGCCCCGGACCGCCCCGAACCGCCCCGGACCGCCCCGGACCGCCCCGGACCGCCCGGGAACCGCCCCGGACCGCTCCGGACCGCCCCGGACCGCCCCGGACCGCCCCGTACCGCCCCGGACCGCCCGGGAACCGCCCCGGACCGCCCCGGACCACCCCGGACCGCCCCGGACGGCCCTGGACCGCCCCGGACCGCCCCGGACCACTCCGGACCGCCCGGGAACCGCCCCGGACCGCCCCGGACCGCCCCGGACCGCCCGGGAACCGCCCCGGACCGCCCCGGACCGCCCCGGACCGCCCCAGACCGCCCGGGAACCGCCACGGACCGCCCCGGACCGCCCCGGACCACCCCGGACCGCCCCGGACCGCCCCGGACCACCCCGGACCGCCCGGGAACCGCCCCGGACCGCCCCGAACCGCCCCGGACTGCCCCGGACCGCCCCGGACCGCCCCGGACCGCCCCGGACAGCCCAGGAACCGCCCCGGACCGCCCCGGACCGCCCCGGACCGCCCCGGATGGCCCTGGACCGCCCCGGACCGCCCCGGACCGCTCCGGACCGCCCGGGAACCGCCCCGGACCGCCCCGGACCGCCCTGGACCGCCCGGGAACCGCCCCGGACCGCCCCGGACCGCCCCAGACCGCCCGGGAACCGCCCCGGACCGCCCCGGATCGCCCCGAACCGCCCCGGACCGCCCCGAACCGCCCCGGACCGCCCCGGACCGCCCCGGACTGCCCGGGAACCGCCCCGGACCGCCCCGGACCGCCCCGGACCGCCCCGTACCGCCCCGGACCGCCCGGGAACCGCCCCGGACCGCCCCGGACCACCCCGGACCGCCCCGGACGGCCCTGGACCACCCCGGACCGCCCCGGACCACTCCGGACCGCCCGGGAACCGCCCCGGACCGCCCCGGACCGCCCCGGACCGCCCGGGAACCGCCCTGGACCGCCCCGGACCGCCCCGGACCGCCCCAGACCGCCCGGGAACCGCCACGGACCGCCCCGGACCGCCTCGGACCACCCCGGACCGCCCTGGACCGCCCCGGACCACCCCGGACCGCCCGGGAACCGCCCCGGACCGCCCCGAACCGCCCCGGACTGCCCCGGACCGCCCCGGACCGCCCCGGACCGCCCCGGACCGCCCAGGAACCGCCCCGGACCGCTCCGGACCGCCCCGGACCGCCCCGGACCGCCTCGGACCACCCCGGACCGCCCCGGACCGCCCCGGACCACCCCGGACCGCCCGGGAACCGCCCCGGACCGCCCCGAACCGCCCCGGACTGCCCCGGACCGCCCGGACCGCCCCGGACCGCCCCGGACCGCCCAGGAACCGCCCCGGACCGCCCCGGGACCGCCCCGGACCGCCCCGGATGGCCCTGGACCGCCCCGGACTGCCCCGGACCGCTCCGGACCGCCCGGGAACCGCCCCGGACCGCCCCGGACCGCCCTGGACCGCCCGGGAACCGCCCCGGACCGCCCCGGACCGCCCCCAGACCGCCCGGGAACCGCCCCGGACCACCCCGGATCGCCCCGAACCGCCCGGACCGCCCCGAACCGCCCCGGACCGCCCCCGGACCGCCCCGGACCGCCCCGTACCGCCCCGGACCGCCCGGGAACCGCCCCGGACCGCCCCGGACCACCCCGGACCGCCCCGGACGGCCCTGGACCGCCCTGGACCGCCCCGGACCACTCCGGACCGCCCGGGAACCGCCCCGGACCGCCCCGGACCGCCCCGGACCGCCCGGGAACCGCTCTGGACCGCCCCGGACCGCCCCCGGACCGCCCCGGACCGCCCCGGACCGCCCCAGACCGCCCGGACCGCTCCGGACCGCCCCGGACCGCCCCGGACCGCCCGGGAACTGCCCCGGACCGCCCCGGACCGCCCAGGACCGCCCCGGACCGCCCCGGACCGCCCGGGAAACGCCCCGGACCGCCCCAGGACCGCCCGGGAACCGCCCCGGACCGCCCCGGACCGCCCCGGACCACCCGGGAACCGCTCCGGGACCGCCCCGGACCGCCCGGGAACCGCCCCGGACCGCCCCGGACCGCCCCGGACCGCCCCGGACCGCCCGGGAACTGCCCGGACCGCCCCGGACCGCCCCGGACCGCCCCGGACTGCCACGGACCGCCCCGGACCGCCCGGGAACCGCCCCGGACCGCCCCGGACTGCCCGGGAACTGCCCCGGACCGCCCCGGACCGCCCCGGACCGCCCCGGACCGCCCGGGGAACCGCCCCGGACCGCCCCGGACCGCCCCGGACTGCCCGGGAACTGCCCCGGACCGCCCCGGACCGCCCCGGACCGCCCCGACCGCCCGGGAACCGCCCCGGACCGCCCCGGACCGCCCCGGACCACCCCGGACCGCCCGGGAACCGCCCCGGACCGCCCCGGACCGCCCCGGACCGCCCGCGAACCGCCCCGGACCGCCCCGACCGCCCCGGACCGTCCGGGAACCGCCCCGGACAGCCTCGGACCGCCCCGGACCGCCGCGGACCGCCCCGGACCACCCCGGACCCGCCCGGGAACCGCCCCGGACCGCCCCGGACCGCCCCGGTCCGCCCGGACCGCCCCGGACCGCCCGGGAACCGCCCCGGACGGCCCCGGACCGCCCCGGACCGCCCCGGACCGCCCTCGGACCGCCCCGGACCGCCCGGGAACCGCCCCGGACCACCCCGGACCGCCCCGGACCGCCCCGGACCGCCCCGGACCGCCCGGGAACCGCCCCGGACCGCCCCGGACCGCCCCGGGACCGCCCCGGACCGCCCGGGAACCGCCCCGTACTTCTCCGGACCGCCCCGGACCGCCCCGGACCGCCCCGGACCGCCCGGGAACCGCCCCCGGACCGCCCCGGACCGCCCCGGACCGCCTTGGACCGCCCCGGACCGCCCCGGACCGCCCCGGACCGCCCCGTACCGCCCCGGACCGCCCGGGAACCGCCCCGGACCGCCCCGGACCACCCCGGACCGCCCCGGACGGCCCTGGACCGCCCGGGACCGCCCCGGACCACTCCGGACCGCCCGGGAACCGCCCCGGACCGCCCCGGACCGCCCCGGACCGCCCGGGAACCGCCCTGGACCGCCCCGGACCGCCCCGGACCGCCCTGGACCGCCCCAGACCGCCCCGGACCGCTCCGGACCGCCCGGACTGCCCGGACCGCCCGGGAACCGCCCGGACCGCCCCGGACCGCCCAGGACCGCCCCGGACCGCCCCGGACCGCCCGGGAAACACCCCGGACCGCCCCAGACCGCCCGGCAACCGCCCCGGACCGCCCCGGACCGCCCCGGACCACCCGGGAACCGCCCCGGACCGCCCCGGACCGCCCGGGAACCGCCCCGGACCGCCCCGGACCGCCCCGGACCGCCCCGGACCGCCCCGGACCGCCCGGGAACTGCCCCGGACCGCCCCGGACCGCCTGGACCGCCCCGGACTGCCCCGGACCGCCCCGGACCGCCCCGGACCGCCCCCGGACGCCCCGGACCGCCCCGGAACCGCCCGGGAACTGCCCGCGAACCGCCCCGGACCGCCCCGGACCGCCACGGACCGCCCCGGACCGCCCGGGAACTGCCCGCGAACCGCCCCGGACCGCCCCGGACCGCCCCGGACCACCCGGGAACCGCCCCGGACAGCCCCGGACCGCCCCGGACCGCCCCGGACCACCCCGGACCGCCCGGGAACCGCCCCGGACCGCCCCGGGACCCGCCCCGGTCCACCCCGGACCGCCCCGGACCGCCCGGGAACCGCCCCGGACGGCCCCGGACCGCCCCGGACCGCCCCGGACCGCCACGGACCGCCCCGGACCGCCCGGGAACCGCCCCGGACCGCCCCGGACCGCCCCGGACCGCCCCGGACCGCCCGGGAACCGCCCCGGACAGCCCCGGACCGCCCCGGGACCGCCCCGGACCGCCCCGGACCGCCCGGGAACCGCCCCGGACCGCCCCGGACCGCCCCGGTCCACCCCGGACCGCCCCGGACCGCCCGGGAACCGCCCCGGATGGCCCCGGACCGCCCCGGACCGCCCCGGACCGCCTCGGACCGCCCCGGACCGCCCGGGAACCGCCCCGGACCGCCCCGGACCGCCCCGGACCGCCCCGGACCGCCCGGGAACCGCCCCGGACCGCCCCGGACCACCCCGGACCGCCCCGGACCGCCCGGGAACCGCTCCGTACTTCTCCGGACCGCCCCGGACCGCCCCGGACCGCCCCGGACCGCCCGGGAACCGCCCCGGGACCGCCCCGGACCGCCCCGGACCGCCTTGGACCGCCCCGGTCCGCCCCGGACTGCCCCGGACCGCCCCGGACCGCCCGGGAACCGCCCCGGACCGCCTCGGACCGCCCCGGGACCGCCCCAGACCGCCCCGGACCGCCGGGAACCGCCCCGGAACGCCCCGGACCGCCCCCGGACCGCCCCGGACCGCCCGGGAATCGCCCCGGACCGCCCCGGACCGCCCCCGGACCACCCCGGACCGCCCGGGAACCGCCCCGGACCGCCCCGGACCGCCCGGACTGCCCCGGACCGCCCGGGAACCGCTCCGGAACGCCCCGGACCGCCCCGGACCGCCCCGGACCGCCCCGGACCCCCCAGGAACCGCCCCGGACCGCCCCGGACCGCCCCGGACCGCCCCGGACCGCCCCGGACCGCCCAGCAACCGCCCCGGACCGCCCCGGACCGCCCCAGACCGCCCCGGACCGCCCGGGAACCGCCCCGGACCGCCCGGGAACCGCCCCGGACCGCCCCGGACCGCCCCGGACCGCCCCGGACCGCCCGAGAACCGCCCTGGACCGCCCGGGACCGCCCCGGACCGCCCCGGACCGCCCAGGAACCGCCCCGGACCGCCCCGAACCGCCCCGGACCGCCCCGGACCGCCCCCGGACCACCCCGGACCGCCCGGGAACCGCCCCGGACCACCCCGGACCGCCCCGGACCGCCCCGGACCGCCCCGGACCGCCCGGGAACCGCCCCGGACCGCCCCGGACCGTCCCGGACCGCCCGGGAACCGCCCCGGACCGCCCCGGACCACCCCGGACCGCCCGGGAACCGCCCTGGACCGCCCCGGACCGCCCCGGACCGCCCCGGACCGCCACGGACCGCCCGGGAACCGCCACGGACACACCCCGGACCGCCCGGGACCGCCCCGGACCGCCCCGGACCGCCCGGGAACCGTCCCGGACCACCCTGGACCGCCACGGGACCGCCCCGGACCGCCCCGGACCGCCCGGGAACCGCCCCGGACCGCCCCGGACCGCCCCGGAACCGTCCCGGGACCGCCCCGGTCCGCCCCGGACCGCCCCGGACCGCCCCGGACCGCCCAGGAACCGCCCCGGACCGCCCCGGACCGCGCCGGACCGCCCCGGACCGCCCCGGACCGCCCGGGAACCGCCCCGGACCGCCCCGGACTCCCCGGACCGCCCCAAACCGGCCCGGGAACCGCCCCGGACCGCCCCGGACCGCCCCGGACCACCCGGAACCGCCCCGGAATGCCCCGGACCGCCCCGGACCGCCCCGGACCACCCCGGACAGCCCCAAACCACCCCGGACCGCCCGGGAACCGCCCCGGACCGCCCCGGACCGCCCCGGACCGCCCCGGACCGCCCCGGACCACCCGGGAACCGCCCCGGACCGCCCCGGACCGCCCCGGACCACCCGGGAACCGCCCCGGACCGCCCGGGAACCGCCCCGGACCGCCCTGGACCGCCCCGGACCGCCCCGGACCGCCCCGGTCCCGCCCCGGACCGCCCCGGTCCGCCCCGGACCGCCCCGGACCGCCCCGGACCGCCCTGGACCGCCCGGGAACCACCCGGACCGCCCCGGACTGCCCCGGACCGCCCCGGACCGCCCCGGACCGCCCGGACCACCCCGGACCGCCCCGGATCGCCCCGGACCACCCCGGACCGCCCGGGAACCACCCGGACCGCCCCGGACTGCCCCGGACCGCCACGGACCGCCCCGGACCGCCCCGGACCACCCCGGACCGCCCCGGACCGCCCCGGACCACCCCGGACCGCCCGGAACCGCCCCGGACCGCCCCGAACCGCCCCGGACTGCCCCGGACCGCCCCGGACCGCCCCGGACCGCCCGGGAACCGCCCCGGACTGCCCCGGACCGCCCCGGACCGCCCCGGACCGCCCCGGGACCGCCCCGGACCGCCCGGGAACCGCCCGGACTACCCCGGACCGCCCCGGACCGCCCCGGACCGCCGGGGAACCGCCCCGGACTGCCCCGGACCGCCCCGGACCGCCCCGGACCGCCCCGGACCGTCCCGGACCGCCCCGGTCCGCCCCGGACCGCCCCGGACCGCCCCGGACCGCCCGGGAACCGCCCCGGACCGCCCCGGACCGCGCCGGACCGCCCCGGACCGCCCCGGACCGCCCGGGAACCTCCCCGGACCGCCCCGGACTCCCCGGACCGCCCCAAACCGCCCGGGAACCGCCCCGGACCGCCCCGGACCGCCCCGGACCGCCCAGGAACCGCCCCGGACCGCCCCGGACCGCCCCGGACCGCCCCGGACCGCCCGGGAACCGCCCCGGGAATGCCCCGGACCGCCCCGGACCGCCCCGGACCACCCCGGACAGCCCCAAACCACCCCGGACCGCCCGGGGAACCGCCCCGGACCGCCCCGGACCGCCCCGGACCGCCCCGGACTGCCCCGGACCACCCAGGAACCGCCCCGGACCGCCCCGGACCGCCCCGGACCGCCCCGGACCGCCCGGGAACCGCCCCGGACCGCCCGGGAACCGCCCCGGACCGCCCTGGACCGCCCGGACCGCCCGGACCTCCCCGGTCCGCCCCGGACCGCCCCGGTCCGCCCCGGACCGCCCCGGACCGCCCCGGACCGCCCCGGACCGCCCGGGAACCACCCGGACCGCCCCCGACTGCCCCGGACCGCCCCGGACCGCCCCGGACCGCCCCGGACCAACCCGGACCGCCCGGACCGCATCGGACCACCCCGGACCGCCCGGGAACCACCCGGACCGCCCCGGACTGCCCCGGACCGCCACGGACCGCCCCGGACCGCCCCGGACCACCCCGGACCGCCCCGGACCGCCCCGGACCACCCCGGACCGCCCGGGAACCGCCCCGGACCGCACCGAACCGCGCCGGACTGCCCCGGACCGCCCCGGACCGCCCCGGACCGCCCGGGAACCGCCCCCGGACTGCCCCGGCCCGCCCCGGACCGCCCCGGACCGCCCCGGACCGCCCCGGACCGCCCGGGAACCGCCCCGGACCGCCCCGGACCGCCCCGGACCGCCCCGGACCGCCCGGGAACCACCCGGACCGCCCTGGACTGCCCCGGACCGCCCCGGACCGCCCCGGACCGCCCCGGACCACCCCGGACCGCCCCGGACCGCCCCGGACCACCCCGGACCGCCCGGGAACCACCCGGACCGCCCCGGACTGCCCGGACCGCCGCGGACCGCCCCGGACCGCCCCGGACCACCCCGGACCGCCCCGGACCGCCCCGGACCACCCGGACCGCCCGGGAACCGCCCCGGACCGCCCCCGAACCGCCCCGGACTGCCCCGGACCGCCCCGGACCGCCCCGGACCGCCCGGGAACCGCCCCGGACTGCCCCGGACCGCCCCGGACCGCCCCGGGACCGCCCCGGACCGCCCGGGAACCGCCCCGGACCGCCCCGGACCGCCCCGGACCGTCCCGGACCGCCCCGGTCCGCCCCGGACCGCCCCGGACCGCCCGGGAACCGCCCCGGACCGCCCCGGACCGCACCGGACCGCCCCGGACCGCCCCGGACCGCCCGGGAACCGCCCCGGACCGCCCCGGACTCCCCGGACCGCCCCAAACCGCCCGGGAACCGCCCCGGACCGCCCCGGACCGCCCCAAACCGCCCGGGAACCGCCCCGGACCGCCCCGGACCGCCCCGGACCGCCCCGGACCGCCCGGGAACCGCCCCGGAATGCCCCGGACCGCCCCGGACCGCCCCGGACCACCCCGGACAGCCCCAAACCACCCCGGACCGCCCGGGAACCGCCCCGGACCGCCCCGGACCGCCCCGGACCGCCCCGGACCGCCCCGGACCACCCGGGAACCGCCCCGGACGCCCCGGACCGCCCCGGACCGCCCCGGACCGCCCGGGAACCGCCCCGGACCGCCCGGGAACCGCCCCGACCGCCCTGGACCGCCCCGGACCGCCCCGGACCGCCCCGGTCCGCCCCGGACCGCCCCGGTCCGCCCCGGACCGCCCCGGACCGCCCCGGACCGCCCCGGACCGCCCGGGAACCACCCGGACCGCCCCGGACTGCCCCGGACCGCCCCGGACCGCCCCGGACCGCCCCGGACCACCCCGGGACCGCCCCGGACCGCCCCGGACCACCCCGGACCGCCCGGGAACCACCCGGACCGCCCCGGACTGCCACGGACCGCCACGGACCGCCCCGGACCGCCCCGGACCACCCCGGACCGCCCCGGACCGCCCCGGACCACCCGGACCGCCCGGGAACCGCCCCGGACTGCCCCGGACCGCCCCGGACCGCCCCGGACCGCCCCGGACCGTCCCGGACCGCCCCGGTCCCGCCCCGGACCGCCCCGGACCGCCCCGGACCGCCCGGGAACCGCCCGGGACCGCCCCGGACCGCGCCGGACCGCCCCGGACCGCCCCGGACCGCCCGGGAACCTCCCCGGACCGCCCCGGACTCCCCGGACCGCCCCAAACCGCCCGGGAACCGCCCCGGACCGCCCCGGACCGCCCCGGACCGCCCAGGAACCGCCCCGGACCGCCCCGGACCGCCCCGGACCGCCCCGGACCGCCCGGGAACCGCCCCGGAATGCCCCGGACCGCCCCGGACCGCCCCGGACCACCCCGGACAGCCCCAAACCACCCCGGACCGCCCGGGAACCGCCCCGGACCGCCCCGGACCGCCCCGGACCGCCCCGGACTGCCCGGACCACCCAGGAACCGCCCCGGACCGCCCCGGACCGCCCCGGACCGCCCCGGACCGCCCGGGAACCGCCCCGGACCGCCCGGGAACCGCCCCGGACGCCCTGGACCGCCCCGGACCGCCCGGACCTCCCCGGTCCGCCCCGGACCGCCCCGGTCCGCCCCGGACCGCCCCGGACCGCCCCGGACCGCCCCGGACCGCCCGGGAACCACCCGGACCGCCCCCGACTGCCCCGGACCGCCCCGGACCGCCCCGACCGCCCCGGACCAACCCGGACCGCCCCGGACCGCATCGGACCACCCCGGACCGCCCGGGAACCACCCGGACCGCCCCGGACTGCCCCGGACCGCCACGGACCGCCCCGGACCGCCCCGGACCACCCCGGACCGCCCCGGACCGCCCCGGACCACCCCGGACCGCCCGGGAACCGCCCCGGACCGCACCGAACCGCCCCGGACCGCCCCGGACCGCCCCGGACCGCCCGGGAACCGCCCCGGACCGCCCCGGACCGCCCCGGACCGCCTTGGACCGCCCCGGTCCGCCCCGGACTGCCCCGGACCGCCCCGGACCGCCCGGGAACCGCCCCGGACCGCCTCGGACCGCCCCGGACCGCCCCAGACCGCCCCGGACCGCCGGGAACCGCCCCGGAACGCCCCGGACCGCCCCGGACCGCCCCGGACCGCCCGGGAATCGCCCCGGACCGCCCCGGACCGCCCCGGACCACCCCGGACCGCCCGGGAACCGCCCCGGACCGCCCCGGACCGCCCGGACTGCCCCGGACCGCCCGGGAACCGCTCCGGAACGCCCCGGACCGCCCCGGACCGCCCCGGACCGCCCCGGACCCCCCAGGAACCGCCCCGGACCGCCCCGGACCGCCCCGGACCGCCCCGGACCGCCCCGGACCGCCCAGCAACCGCCCCGGACCGCCCCCGGACCGCCCCAGACCGCCCCGGACCGCCCGGGAACCGCCCCGGACCGCCCGGGAACCGCCCCGGACCGCCCCGGACCGCCCCGGACCGCCCCGGACCGCCCGAGAACAGCCCTGGACCGCCCGGACCGCCCCGGACCGCCCCGGACCGCCCAGGAACCGCCCCGGACCGCCCCGAACCGCCCCGGACCGCCCCGGACCGCCCCGGACCACCCGGACCGCCCGGGAACCGCCCCGGACCACCCCGGACCGCCCCGGACCGCCCCGGACCGCCCCGGACCGCCCGGGAACCGCCCCGGACCGCCCCGGACCGTCCCGGGACCGCCCGGGAACCGCCCCGGACCGCCCCGGACCACCCCGGACCGCCCGGGAACCGCCCTGGACCGCCCCGGACCGCCCCGGACCGCCCCGGACCGCCACGGACCGCCCGGAACCGCCACGGACCACGCACCCGGACCGCCCGGGACCGCCCCGGACCGCCCCGGACCGCCCGGGAAACCGTCCCGGACCACCCTGGACCGCCACGGACCGCCCGGACCGCCCCGGACCGCCCGGGAACCGCCCCGGACCGCCCCGGACCGCCCCGGACCGTCCGGACCGCCCCGGTCCGCCCCGGACCGCCCCGGACCGCCCCGGACCGCCCAGGAACCGCCCCGGACCGCCCCGGACCGCGCCGGACCGCCCCGGACCGCCCCGGACCGCCCGGGAACCGCCCCGGACCGCCCGGACTCCCCGGACCGCCCCAAACCGCCCGGGAACCGCCCCGGACCGCCCCGGACCGCCCCGGACCACCCGGGAACCGCCCCGGAATGCCCCGGACCGCCCCGGACCGCCCCGGACCACCCCGGACAGCCCCAAACCACCCCGGACCGCCCGGGAACCGCCCCGGACCGCCCCGGACCGCCCCGGACCGCCCCGGACCGCCCCGGACCACCCGGGAACCGCCCCGGACCGCCCCGGACCGCCCCGGACCACCCGGGAACCGCCCCGGACCGCCCGGGAACCGCCCCGGACCGCCCTGGACCGCCCCGGACCGCCCCGGACCGCCCGGTCCGCCCCGGACCGCCCCGGTCCGCCCCGGACCGCCCCGGACCGCCCCGGACCGCCCTGGACCGCCCGGGAACCACCCGGACCGCCCCGGACTGCCCCGGACCGCCCCGGACCGCCCCGGACCGCCCCGGACCACCCCGGACCGCCCCGGATCGCCCCGGACCACCCCGGACCGCCCGGGAACCACCCGGACCGCCCCGGACTGCCCCGGACCGCCACGGACCGCCCCGGACCGCCCCGGACCACCCCGGACCGCCCCGGACCGCCCCGGACCACCCCGGACCGCCCGGGAACCGCCCCGGACCGCCCCGAACCGCCCCGGACTGCCCCGGACCGCCCCGGACCGCCCCGGACCGCCCGGGAACCGCCCCGGACTGCCCCGGACCGCCCCGGACCGCCCCGGACCGCCCCGGACCGCCCGGACCGCCCGGGAACCGCCCCGGACTGCCCCGGACCGCCCCGGACCGCCCCGGACCGCCGGGGAACCGCCCGGACTGCCCCGGACCGCCCCGGACCGCCCCGGACCGCCCCGGACCGTCCCGGACCGCCCCGGTCCGCCCCGGACCGCCCCGGACCGCCCCGGACCGCCCGGGAACCGCCCCGGACCGCCCCGGACCGCGCCGGACCGCCCCGGACCGCCCCGGACCGCCCGGGAACCTCCCCGGACCGCCCCGGACTCCCCGGACCGCCCCAAACCGCCCGGGAACCGCCCCGGACCGCCCCGGACCGCCCCGGACCGCCCAGGAACCGCCCCGGACCGCCCCGGACCGCCCCGGACCGCCCCGGACCGCCCGGGAACCGCCCCGGAATGCCCCGGACCGCCCCGGACCGCCCCGGACCACCCCGGACAGCCCCAAACCACCCCGGACCGCCCGGGAACCGCCCCGGACCGCCCCGGACCGCCCCGGACCGCCCCCGGACTGCCCCGGACCACCCAGGAACCGCCCCGGACCGCCCCGGACCGCCCCGGACCGCCCCGGACCGCCCGGGAACCGCCCCGGACCGCCCGGGAACCGCCCCGGACCGCCCTGGACCGCCCCGGACCGCCCCGGACCTCCCCGGTCCGCCCCGGACCGCCCCGGTCCGCCCCGGGACCGCCCCGGACCGCCCCGGACCGCCCCGGACCGCCCGGGAACCACCCGGACCGCCCCCGACTGCCCCGGACCGCCCCGGACCGCCCCGGACCGCCCCGGACCAACCCGGACCGCCCCGGACCGCATCGGACCACCCCGGACCGCCCGGGAACCACCCGGACCGCCCCGGACTGCCCCGGACCGCCACGGACCGCCCCGGACCGCCCCGGACCACCCCGGACCGCCCCGGACCGCCCCGGACCACCCCGGACCGCCCGGGAACCGCCCGGACCGCACCGAACCGCGCCGGAACTGCCCGGACCGCCCCGGACCGCCCCGGACCGCCCGGGAACCGCCCCGGACTGCCCCGGCCCGCCCCGGACCGCCCCGGACCGCCCCGGACCGCCCCGGACCGCCCGGGAACCGCCCCGGACCGCCCCGGACCGCCCCGGACCGCCCCGGACCGCCCGGGAACCACCCGGACCGCCCTGGACTGCCCCGGACCGCCCCGGACCGCCCCGGACCGCCCCGGACCACCCCGGACCGCCCCGGACCGCCCCGGACCACCCCGGACCGCCCGGGAACCACCCGGACCGCCCCGGACTGCCCCGGACCGCCGCGGACCGCCCCGGACCGCCCCGGACCACCCCGGACCGCCCCGGACCGCCCCGGACCACCCCGGACCGCCCGGGAACCGCCCCGGACCGCCCCGAACCGCCCCGGACTGCCCCGGACCGCCCCGGACCGCCCCGGACCGCCCGGGAACCGCCCCGGACTGCCCCGGACCGCCCCGGACCGCCCCGGACCGCCCCGGACCGCCCGGGAACCGCCCCGGACCGCCCGGACCGCCCCGGACCGTCCCCGGACCGCCCCGGTCCGCCCCGGACCGCCCCGGACCGCCCGGGAACCGCCCCGGACCGCCCCGGACGCACCGGACCGCCCCGGACCGCCCCGGACCGCCCGGGAACCGCCCCGGACCGCCCCGGACTCCCCGGACCGCCCCAAACCGCCCGGGAACCGCCCCGGACCGCCCCGGACCGCCCCAAACCGCCCGGGAACCGCCCCGGACCGCCCCGGACCGCCCCGGACCGCCCCGGACCGCCCGGGAACCGCCCCGGAATGCCCCGGACCGCCCCGGACCGCCCGACCACCCCGGACAGCCCCAAACCACCCCGGACCGCCCGGGAACCGCCCCGGACCGCCCCGGACCGCCCCGGACCGCCCCGGACCGCCCCGGACCACCCGGGAACCGCCCCGGACGCCCCGGACCGCCCCGGACCGCCCCGGACCGCCCGGGAACCGCCCCGGACCGCCCGGGAACCGCCCCGGACCGCCCTGGACCGCCCCGGACCGCCCCGGACCGCCCCGGTCCGCCCCGGACCGCCCCGGTCCGCCCCGGACCGCCCCGGACCGCCCGGACCGCCCCGGACCGCCCGGGAACCACCCGGACCGCCCCGGACTGCCCCGGACCGCCCCGGACCGCCCCGGACCGCCCCGGACCACCCGGACCGCCCCCGGACCGCCCCGGACCACCCCGGACCGCCCGGGAACCACCCGGACCGCCCCGGACTGCCACGGACCGCCACGGACCGCCCCGGACCGCCCCGGACCACCCCGGACCGCCCCGGACCGCCCCGGACCACCCCGGACCGCCCGGGAACCGCCCCGGACTGCCCCGGACCGCCCCGGACCGCCCCGGACCGCCCCGGACCGTCCCGGACCGCCCCGGTCCGCCCCGGACCGCCCCGGACCGCCCCGGACCGCCCGGGAACCGCCCCGGACCGCCCGGACCGCGCCGGACCGCCCCGGACCGCCCCGGACCGCCCGGGAACCTCCCCGGACCGCCCCGGACTCCCCGGACCGCCCCAAAACCGCCCGGGAACCGCCCCGGACCGCCCCCGGACCGCCCCGGACCGCCCAGGAACCGCCCCGGACCGCCCCGGACCGCCCCGGACCGCCCCGGACCGCCCGGGAACGCCCCGGAATGCCCCGGACCGCCCCGGACCGCCCCGGACCACCCCGGACAGCCCCAAACCACCCCGGACCGCCCGGGAACCGCCCCGGACCGCCCCGGACCGCCCCGGACCGCCCCGGACTGCCCCAGACCACCCAGGAACCGCCCCGGACCGCCCCGGACCGCCCCGGGACCGCCCCGGACCGCCCGGGAACCGCCCCGGACCGCCGGGAACCGCCCCGGACCGCCCTGGACCGCCCCGGACCGCCCCGGACCTCCCCGGTCCGCCCCGGACCGCCCCGGTCCGCCCCGGACCGCCCCGGACCGCCCCGGACCGCCCCGGACCGCCCGGGAACCACCCGGACCGCCCCCGACTGCCCCGGACCGCCCCGGACCGCCCCGGACCGCCCCGGACCAACCCGGACCGCCCCGGACCGCATCGGACCACCCCGGACCGCCCGGGAACCACCCGGACCGCCCCGGACTGCCCCGGACCGCCACGGACCGCCCCGGACCGCCCCGGACCACCCCGGACCGCCCCGGACCGCCCCGGACCACCCCGGACCGCCCGGGAACCGCCCCGGACCGCACCGAACCGCGCCGGACTGCCCCGGACCGCCCCGGACCGCCCCGGACCGCCCGGGAACCGCCCCGGACTGCCCCGGCCCGCCCCGGACCGCCCCGGACCGCCCCGGACCGCCCCGGACCGCCCGGGAACCGCCCCGGACCGCCCCGGACCGCCCCGGACCGCCCCGGACCGCCCGGGAACCACCCGGACCGCCCTGGACTGCCCCGGACCCGCCCCGGACCGCCCGGACCGCCCCGGACCACCCCGGACCGCCCCGGACCGCCCCGGACCACCCCGGACCGCCCGGGAACCACCCGGACCGCCCCGGACTGCCCCGGACCGCCGCGGACCGCCCCGGACCGCCCCGGACCACCCCGGACCGCCCCGGACCGCCCCGGACCACCCCGGACTGCCCGGGAACCGCCCCGGACCGCCCCGAACCGCCCCGGACTGCCCGGACCGCCCCGGACCGCCCCGGACCGCCCGG